>NC_142353.1:8540000-8737500 GCF_059441175.1 Urocampus carinirostris | reverse complement strand
GTTAAAGAGATACAAATTATGGAGCGATGAATTTTTGGAAAATAGTCTGCTTTGCATTTATATAGCACTTTTCAAGTCAATGAAGACCTTCCAAAGCGCTTTACAATGTCCTTCACTCACTCACATACCGATAGCACCATTAGTTTTATCAGGGGCATTAGGGATTCAGTGTCTTGCCCAAGGACACTTCGACATACAACCAAGGAGCTAGGAATCGACCTGCGACCTCTTAATCCCAAGACAAGCATTTTACTTCTTTGGCAACTGCCACCCCAATGAAAACTTAACATTGGTGGTTCATGTAGTTTTACATATTGTTCAAATCAATGTTGTCTTTTAACTGAATAAATGTTTTTGGACAACCACAAGGCCGTATATATTCCGAAATGTCCTTTTAATGTGAAGTATTACAGAAAATAATTTGACTCTACAAGTCAGTTTAAATTGCTGTCTATAAGAGATTCACATATAGTTTACCGTAAGTACATGTAAATAAGTAATTATAATACAATAGCATGGTAGCTCTGAGTAGGCATCATGGATCAAACATTCCTGTGTGGAGTTTGCATGTTCTTCCAGTGCTTGCGTGGGTTTACTTCAGGCACTCCAGTTTCCTCCCACATTCCAAAAACATGCATGTCGGGTAAGTGGCTTGTCCAAATTGTCCCTAGGTGAGAATGAGCGAGTAAGTGGTCCATCTCTGTGTGCGCTGCGACTGGCTGGCAACCAGTTCAGCAAATAACAGCTACATGATTGGCCGATAGGGATATTAATAAAAACAGCGGATGATAGTCAAAATAACAAAATACCCTGGCATCCTCAGCAAACATTTTTGCATGTCTGACAGTAAAATCATAACAAATTATGTATTTATCATACCTACTGTTTATATCACGGAAACAAATAAAATATAATCTATTCAAAATAGAAGTCTTTGATCAAGGTAATATGATTGCACCTACTTGAAATTCTTGGCCTCTGTACCTTTGTCAACCCTGATAGAATTCAATTTTTTAATGCGGTCATGTGCAAAATTTTAAATAGCTGGCTACATTTTTCTAGATATGTTCTCTTTTAAAATGAATTTCATTTATCAAAATATTAAATTTCACACAATAAAACACTTCTGAGCTACCCCCTACTGCAGTTTTTCGATGCAAACAATCAAATTTAGTGCTTTAAAAAAGGCATATATTATTTTGCTATTACTATTATTTAGTTTTTTTTTCTTTTCTAAATGAATATATTTGTCAATTGTGCACAATGAAGCATAACTTGTGCAGGTAAATGCAAACTACAAAAACGGATTGGCTTACATTTTCCATTTTCTTCAAGCATTGCCAAAGTAACAGATTTAAGGCTTTCTATGGGCATATGCAAAAAAATCCCCTCCAGCTCAGCTCTTATGTAAATATTTGAAAACCAATATGGCCCCTAAAACAAAAATTTAGCCCACCCCAGATCTAAACTCTATAATACAATAAAATTGTTCTCAGAATAGAAATAAATATACATTTTTACACTGTGAATAAAAAAAAAATATTAAAAGCTTGAGCCCAATAAATCAGTCAAAATTTACCGAGATGGGTGATCAAATATTGTTTTATTGCTGAGCTTATTAAAAGTCCACCTTTACTGTCAATCATGCTTGAGGTATCAGTGTGTCTAAACTCCCACACATTACAAGAAACCTTCTGACAGATACCAAGACACAGAAAGGCCTTCAGAGGTATATGACCCTGAGTTACATTTATGGGCTTTAGTGCCAATAAAGGCAGTGCCAAAGGCTATACAATGACTGTCAGCTACTAAAATAGCTTGTTCCAACCCTCATAAAACATTTCATTTCATCTCTCAATACATGAAAGGAAACTGACAGCTTCGGAAGCTTGGTTATGTTTAAGTGACTGTAAAACAATAGGCTCTTTTTTAAGTCATTATGTCATGTTGTGGTTAATGATATGATAAGTGCTCACCTCTTGTATGAAATTGGAGTGACTGGTAGTTTGACATCTGTAACCTGTTTTGATATGTCACACATGGCCTAGATGGTAAGGCGCCCGCTTTGAGACTGGGAGGTTCGGGTTCGCGCCCCGGCCGAGTCATTCCTAAGACTTAAAAAGTGGTCGGCGGCGCCCTCTCTTGGCTGCGGCTGCATCGGGTCAGATGCAATCGACATTTCGTTCTGTGTACATTGTTACACAGAATGACAATACAAGGAAATTATTATTATTATTATTATTATTATTATTATGGTTGACATACAAACACGCAACGCGGTCAATAAACAAGTGTATCCTGCCAGCATGAGCAGCAATTTCTCAGCTTTGCATTATTGTGCAAATTGCAACGCTGGGAAAACTGCTCACTTGACACGCACACACGCCAGCACAGCGTATGATGAGCAGGAGGGGGAGGGAGGTTCCTCCCTCTTCCTCAGGGTGTCTTGGCAGTCAAAGAGGGGAAATGTGATTATCCAGGAGTGGGATTGTTTTATCAACAATTGAAGCAAATTAATGAAAAATGGAGGATTTACTGTATGTACTGAGTACAGGCTTTACTCTCCTGCCATGATCTAATCAAGAAGCAAGATGCAATATGACCCTCTGAACTTGTTCATTCAACATCACAAAAATCATCTTGTTGCTTAAGAGATGTGATAAACTCGTTACAGATGACAGGTTTCAGTGCCATGTTGTTTAAAGGTGCGTTGTGTTGTTTAAAGTGTCTTCAAAAAAGTAAAATGTTTTCTTTATTAAGTGTCTGTTGACAATGCTCAACTGAGTTCAAAGAGCCCTTATGTCTTTTTTTCCACTGTGCCTATCTGCTTTTGTCTTACTTTCATCAAAGTCGGGAATATGGGGGATGGGGGAATGCTGGAGAACGACGTCATCATAATTGCCCCACGGATTTTGTTTTTATTTATTAGTAAAGCATGAGAATGGTGAAAGTAAGGATACACCTGCTTCAAATAGAGTCCAAACCCTAACCCAAACGCCAAGAAAAATGGAAAAATAAGGTTTTTTTTGAGCGAGTCTAAGAAAGGCTCGTACTTGGATATGCATCATGAACAAACCGATTGGGGTTGCAAAAATGACTTAAGCAAGGAGATGGCGGCAGAGAGTCAAAATGTTCTAAATTCAAGATCAGAAGCTTCAGGTTTTTTTTTATTTGGTAACCATATAAATCAATTCTACTGAGGTAGTAATATTAATTCATTCATCTTCCAAAACACTTAGCCTCACTCAGGTTGCAAAGGTGCTGGAGCCCATCCCAGCTGGCAGTGAACACCCCGGGACTGGTTTCCAGTCAATTACAGGGCACACAGACTCAGACAGTACTCACTCATGCACATTCACAATTATTTCTAGGGACAATCATGAATTGCCAATTGATCTGCCATGCATGTCTTTGGCATGCGGGAGGAGACTGGAGTGCCCAGAGAAACCCACACAGGCACTGAAAGAACATACACACGAGTAGGCTAGTAGATTGAATTGATCCCAGGACCCCAAACTGTGAGATCGATGTGCTAAAGATTCTGCCACCATGCTTGACAGATTTATTATTGTCTTGACAACAGGGAAGCTAATAAATATCCAAAAGGTGTTTGCAACAGTTTTAGTTTTAAGTAAGTTTTCATGCATCATGCATAGGAATACTGTATACAATGTAGAAAAGGGTTAAGTTAAGTCTTTGTGTATTAAACAAAAAAAATCTCATTTTCAAAAAAAAAAGAGAAACTGTGAAAAAGTATGTCGATTGATAGAGCTGTCACAATACCCATCAAATAATGTACATGTAACTAACAATGAGTATGATGAGTTTGCTATGCTTAATAAATCTCTACTAGACACAGGATAATGATTTAACTTTGTATCCATCTTGACTTATGGTGGACTTCTAAAAAAGCGTTTTGCAAAATGAGGATCGTCCTCCCCCACTGTTATTTGTTTTTTTGTAAACATTATTATTGCATGTGTCCGTTTAAATATGCGATCAACATTCACTCAGGCTGCTCTATTCTATCTTCTGTCACTCTGCCGGCTCGTCCCTGTGCGAGTGTACACAAGAATACAAACACTGTCGGGAAATCTGATCGAGCAGTTTGGCCCATGTGAACGCTACAGTGTCTTTTGTGAGCTGGAGCTCATAGCATTACCGTAGTCTCTCGTTTATCGCGGTTGTTGGAGACCGGAACCCCATGCGAGATACAAAAATCTGCAAAGTAGCCCAGTCCACATTTTAAACATGTGCTCTGGAGTCACTCCGCACTTCGCAATAATCACCAGAGATAATGGATTGTGGCCAGACAAGTGCTGTTCATTTTAGGTGGAAAGAACAGGGGTAAAAAGTTGCCACGTATGACACAACTGTTTTCTTCATCCCTGCACTCGGCAATAGTCGACTGGGGATAAAGGAATGCAGTGAGGTTCATTTTAGGCGTGCCACAATGGCATGCTTCAGCGGCCCAAACTGAATTTTTTGTTTTAAAAATTGCGCACGGTCGGCCCATGCTTTCAGAGATAGTCGAATGGGAATAATGGATCGCGACCACTACCGAGCACTTAATTTTGGGAAAGCCAGAACAGCAACCTTCTGGCCAAAGTGCCTTCTGCCAGTTCCCTTTCACAGCAAAATGGGAATAGAGATTGTCACGAGACGTGGCGAAGGGGAAGGTGACCGGACCAGAACGGAGGCAGGAGGCATGAAGGGAGAACTCAAATGCGTTGACGATCCATAAGTTTTATTTAATAAAATAAAAGTCGCCCAATACTCCGGGGCAAAACAGAACAATACAGAGTTCCTCCGGCACAAACTCAACAGGACAAGGCATAACAGACTAAAACAGGACAAGGCATAACAGACCGGGATTGTGAATAAGAGTAATGAACCAGCAACCGCAGAACCCACAATGCAGCCTTAAATAGCAGATCCACAATTAGTGGAACTGCTTTCAGCTGTTGCCCAGAGGGCGGGGCAGACTGGTCACCAAGGCGACCGTGACAGAGCCCCCCTCTTAAGGGACAGCTCCCGAGGTCCCAAAAAGAAAAAATTACAACCTCACGCCCCGGAATGTTGACGCTCGCGATTGGGGCAACCCCGCTCCCTCCTCCGAACACGCAGGAACGGGGAGAGGCAGGCGCCATCTGCGTCGGTCGGATCGGAATCGGCGCTCTGCAGGGAGGGGGTCTGGTGGGCAAACTGGACAGGGGATAACAGACAGGCAGAACCGACGAGAACAGGACAGGCAAAATCAGGGCAGGTAAAACATGAGAGGGTCAACATCAAAACAGACAAGACATGAGAGAGTCAAAATCAGAACAGACAAGACATGAGAGAGTCAAAATCAGAACAGGAGCAGCGGAGTCGGACTGGCAGGCAGCGGAGTCGGACTGGCAGGCAGCGGAGTCGGACTGGCAGGCAGTGGAGTCGGACTGACAGGCAGCGGAGTCGGACTGGCACGCAGGGGAGTCGGGCTGGCACGCAGCGGAGTCGGACTGGCAGGCAGCCGAGTTGGACTGGCACGCAGGGGAGTCGGAGTCGACCCGACGGGCAGCGGAGTCGGACTGGCACGCAGGGGAGTCGGACTGGCACGCAGCGGAGTCGGACTGGCAGGCAGCAGAGTCGGACTGGCACGCAGGGGAGTCGGAGTCGACCCGACGGGCAGCGGAGTCGGAGTCGGCCCGACGGGCAGCAGAGTCGGAGTCGGGCTGGCACGCAGGAGAGACGGAATAGCAGGCAATCGGCACGGGAGTCGGGCAGGCAGGCATGAGAGTCGAACAGGCAGGCGTCAATTCTTCCCGGGACCCCATTCGAGGCACAGCAAGGGCCACGACGGGCGGGGCCGTGGTTCGAACGGGCAGGGAAGGCCAACTCAGTAGGCGCCTGCCGAACTGCGCTCTCCAGCTCTCCCCAAGTCGCGCTGGGATCGTTCGCTGAGTTCTATTTGTTGGCTGGTTCATTCTGTCACGAGGCGTGGTGGCGTGGAGGGGGACCGGACCAGAACGGAAGCAGGAGGCATGAAGGGAGAACTCAAATGCGTTGACGATCCATAAGTTTTATTTAATAAAATAAAAGTCGCCCAATACTCCCGGGCAAAACAGAACAATAGAGTTCCTCCGGCACAAACTCAACAGGACAAGGCATAACAGACTAAAACAGGACAAGGCATAACAGACCGGGATTGTGAATAATGAGTAATGAACCAGCCACCGCAGAACCCACAATGCAGCCTTAAATAGCAGATCCACAATTAGTGGAACTGCTTTCAGCTGTTGCCCAGAGGGCGGGGCAGACTGGTCACCAAGGCGACCGTGACAGAGATAACAGACCGTAGCCCTACAAATGCAGTTTTTTTTAGGTGGAAATACTGTAACAGCTAAGAAAAAAAGCTGGTGGGCCTGACAAAATTGCAATGGACTGAGGCCGTAAAGTACAAAGTCTTTAGTAGCGTTGGATTAGCGTTTGATAAATGAGATAGTTACTTTAAAAATACATCGTCCTAAAAAATGTGATATCATGGCTGGGCTAGTTTAGTGATGAACATTGCAACTGCTGCACTTAAGGCCTGTGTTTTTAATAAAGCCAAACAAAGTAGCTAAGAAGTGTAGTAGATTATTTCAAAAGAAAGGCGAAGAAGAGTAGGAGAAGAGTTGCTTAGCTCCAACTAAGGCAAACAAATGTTTTCTCTCAAACTGGCCTCAGCAAGAGTGAGTCAGTTCTGTTTATTTTTCTACGTATTAAATTGATTGACTTGTAATAGACACTTGAGTCAATAATTGCTTTTTTCTCAAGTACCACACTTTGCTTTTGCTTGAATGCAAATTGAATAGTAAAAGCTTTTACATGTTCAAACATTTAAAGACAGTTTGACAACCATTGCGTGTCCTCCCCCTGAACCTGCACGTAATCTAGGATTGGCTGCAGGCCCAGTGTCGGCAAGCCTGTGCTATGCTGATGCAAAATTCAGTATTTCAACACAATCATGTACAATATAATAACATTGTAATGTTACATTGTAACATTAACCATTATCCTTCATCGCGTATTGCTGCAAACGAGGCCCGGAAGGGTGCATTTTCGCCGGGCCTGGCAGTTTCCTTTTTTTATTTTGTCGGCAAAAAAGTCACAATCTATTATCCCTGATTGCATCTCGTTGTAAGCAGGGAACGTCAGAGCGTACTTTTGTAAGGCTTGGGGGCTCACTTTTTGCCGTTATTTTTGCCTAAAATAAAGGACATACATGCAGCCGTGATCCATTATCCCCAATCCCATATTGTTGTGAGTGGGGACCAGCAGAGTGTACTTTTGTCAGGCCTGGCGGCTCTCATTTGGTCATTCTGTCCGCGTAAGATGAATGGCACTCATGAAGCCACAATCCACTATCTCCATATTGCTGCGAGCAAGGTACTGGAGAGGGATCCGTTATCCCCTTCCGACTATTGCTGAGAGCGGGGGGCCGAGAGCAAATTTGTATTTTGCCTGGTCGGTCTTTTTTACATTATTCCTGCTTAAAACAAAATGCACTTAAATGGCTGCAATACATTTTCTACAGTTGACGTGAGAGAGAAAATGGCACAGGAGCTACTTTGCAGGTTTTCGCACATCGCAAGGAATTGCAGTCCCCATTATCTGCAATAAACGAGGGCTGACAGTATACTACAGCATTATTTTAGTTTAGTCTATATGGATGTGAAAATCTTTTTTCTGACAAACTAAGTCATTTTGGGGGAACTTTGGCCTTCTTTACATGCCAATTCCTCAGAGTCAAAGTGGTGTTTTCCTCCATCTGTCTGAGACTGCATTTTTGCATTCCAGTACATTCTTGTGCTCCACCAAAGGCATCTCCTATCTCATGGAGGCAACTGGGTACGTATAAGCATTGGGACCGTTCACTGTAAGTTTGTTTTCTCAATTATGGCCCCAGGATAGCGATACAATTAGTGTTTATATAGTTAAGTTAATTTGAAAAACTGAATTGTTCCCGATTTAATGAGTATTTAGACATCAAACATGGAATATATGTGATATAACTTCGGAGGCCAACTACCACCACAGTGTCTGGTCTTTGAACATAGCACGAGTCCAGCAAAAAATAGAGGGATGTGTGGTTATCAACTGAGTCAGTAAAAAAGTAAAACATGTCAATGCCAACTATTTAGATTTGTTTTCAATTGAATGCTTTATCCTTCAACATACATTTGTTGCCTACCCTAACACATTATAATCACAGATGGAAAAATGATCTTTTCTAAGCGCAACATATTCATTAATAAACAATGGGAAAAAATATGTTCTTGTTTGACATTGAATGTGTTAACAAATTGTTTGTTTTAACAATTGAATAAATGCAGCTTTAAATATCAATCAACTTACCACACAAGAAAAACTCAAGTGGGGACTATGAATAAAATAGGCTTTCCTCAAATGTAATACTGCTTTGATTTAATAAAAAATAAATACAAAATAAGTTTTAGCTGTGAACAGGCAATTGAATCAGATACAACTACAGTGGAACCTCGGTTCTCGAACATAATCCGTTCCAGAACCCTGTTCGAAAACCGATTTTTTTCGATCACCGAAATCATTTTTCCCATTAAAAATAATGTAAATCGTTTTAATCCATTCCAACACCCTGAATGTTTACCTTGAATGTTTAACGGAAACATAAAGCTAACCCAGGCTAATCGTACGTAAGATTACGCTAACATGAACGTGTAAAAATAAAAAAATCAGGTCGTTTACAAGTCTTTAGCACCCGGGTCTCCACAACAAGTGGTCAGCGGTTCATTGGAAAGGGGGCTCCGTTCCAACACTCTGAAAGTTGGGCTCCGTTCCAACACCCTGAATGTTTACCTCGAATGTTCAACGTAAACAAAGCTTACCCAGGCTAATCGTACGTTCGCGTTATCGTAATCTTCCGTACGAAAGATTACGCTAACATGAACGTGTAAAAATAAAAAAATCAGGTCGTTTACAAGTCATTTAGCACCCGTGTCTCCACAACAAGTGGTGAGAGGTTCATTGGAAAGGGGGCTCCGTTCCAACACCCTGATAGTTGGGCTCCGTTCCAACACCCTGAATGTTTACCTCGAATGTTCAACGTAAACAAAGTACGTCCGCACGCAATAACAGTTGGTCACGAAAAAAGCGATTTACGCCCGTACGCCGCTCAGCATCGCACCCTAGCGTACGCACTCACGCATTACCGGCGTTCGAACTCCGATTTTTTGACCGAACAGCGAAGCAAGAATTTCTCGAAATTTTTGGTCGGACTCCGATTTGTTCGAACTGAGAGGCGTTCGAAAACCAAGGTTCCACTGTACCAGACTGGGCCTACTGCAGCTGAGAAAATACTGAGCAATATTGCCTTAAACATTGAACCAGATAAAACATAATTCTCAAGATCTGTGCAAACAAATGTATGTACCTTTTCTCCCTCTATTTCATTGCACTCTGGTAGTTTACTTCCTGCTGCTGGCTCCTTAAACATGGCATCTTGTTGCCTTTACAAGTGCATCAATATCAGGTGAAGAATCCTGTGCAGCAGCACATTTAACAATATCGTTCAAGTGTTTGTTTGTTAACTGTGAGCCCTGCTTTTGTTTTATTGTTCATCACAGATAACACTTGTTCACAAATATCAGTAGTCCCAAACATGGATAGTACTATTGCAGGGCGTCAGGGTCCAGCCCGCGGGCTCTCTCTGACATGCCTAGTTTACTGTAGTGGGGAAGGCACAGCAGCAACTCCACTTCCTAAAGGGTCTTCAGGAGGAATAACCTGGAACAGAAGTTGCTGGTGTCCGTCTACAAAGCCACAATGGAAAGCATTCTGGCATCAGGCATCACCGTATTGTATGCTGGGACAAGAAAAACATACAGAGAGTAATCAACACAGCCCGAAAGAATATCAGCTGCTATCTGCCCATTCTAGAAGACATTGGCAGCTTGTGATACTGTAGCAGAGCGATAACATTATAAAAGACAATTACCACCTTTTTGACCTGTTGCCCTCGGATAGGGCTACAGGTCCCTTAAAACTAGTACAAAAAACTGGGAGAACTTGTTACCAGGGCCATAACAACCCAAAACAAACGCACACAACTCAGAAAATATATCTTGTGACAATTTTGGGTATATTTCTGTTTTTGTTGTTGCCAAATGTAACTGTGAAAAAAATTTACATTTGCACAAAACTGTAAAAAAAATATGAGTAAAAACAGTTAGACATTGATTAACTACTATACACTTATTTACTTGCACTATTTTTACAATGCTCTAATTTACTTAGGCCAGTTTTTCTCAGCACTATGTTGTAATTATTCTTACGCCCGCTTGTTCAACCTGATAGTGTATTGTCTCATTTCTATCCAAGGTTTCTTAATTACATTTTTTACCATGGCGTGCCATCCCTAATCTTCTTGCATCAGATGTTTCACAACGTTGATATTAATGACAATAAAGACAATTCTAATTCTAATTACTCTGGAAGGGCTTATAATCACAGGATATGCGCCTTTTTATGTCGTGGATTCCGAGTCAGATTAAAAATACATGCAAATCTACTCTAACAAGTATAAAACATACAACTATTGCTTAATAATACAATATACCTTAAGAGCATTGTTCTAAATTATGTTTTGTATGTCTACAATAGAGTACAAATCTGGCAAAATAAACTATTTTTAATAAAAACAAGTAATACAGGGGATTCGTCCTCAGGCTTCTGAATTGAAAATGCATGCAGTATCTTGGCATGGAGATCTGTTTATGTTCTCTCATTCACTGTCTGTTTTCTTTATTGACTCAGCGACCCGCCTTGTGTTTGTAAAGTGTGTGAGCTTGCGTGTGCGTGTCCATGTTTGTGTGCAATTTTGATCTCATTCCACAGCTTGGTTTAAGTCCTGCTGGCGCTGGGGTGTGTGTCCTCATTTCAGACACACTGACAAAGTGGCCGTTCTGAAATAAGCTGTGGCCTGTTTGCAGGAGGGAAGCAGATGCAGTTTACTCTCTTTGATATATGCATGAGCAGTCAGGAGATTAAAAACAGTCATTGCTGGCTGGAAAGGATAAGCAATGCAGTGAGTAAAAGGATTGACATTTGCAGGGAATACATGATTTTATTTGCCACATTTAACTACGGGTGATAGAGCTTGTCGTGTCGTTGAAGAATTTATCGCTCAGGATTTCTTACATATGTCGCTTGGTGATTTATGGTCCATTATATTTCTTGTACTAGCACACTTCACACTTTCACGTCACAGAAATGCAACAATGACTTTCACAGATGATTAAAAGATTCATGAAGTAAACACGATTAGAGCTGGCAAGAGTTCAAGCCTATTTAAAACATATCGTGTAAACACCTAAAGCTTGAATACCCTCAAGGGTCTCGATATTATGCAAACCTGAATGTCTCACGAAAGAGCTTTAACGATGCTCAACAAAAAACAAAACATTGGGACATGTGCTTTTCATGTTCACTCAAAGCTGTCAAAACATTATAATGCCATATCGACTCTCACCCACTAATATATTTAGATGTTCTTAACTTGTTCAGTGACATAACGTATGATTGATTACATTTTCAGAAGCATTGTCCCTGAGTGCCAAAACATAAAAACCGTTTTTTTTCCTTTTTTTTTTTTAAGTTATGAGACATGATTTAGCACGGTTCATCAGCAAGTATCAAGCCTCTGAAAACAATTTGAGCAAGAACATCAGCATTAGATGGCCAGGGAAGCTTTGATTAGATATTTATCCACACATTGAAGAAGCTCCCATTTCCTTGTGTTGCCTTCTGTAGCCTATCCAGCGATTAAGAGTGTGTAGGTGCCCCCCTAGTAGGGGGTGTGAAGTAGTGTGGTGAGAAAATCAAATATTGCATAAGGACAGACACACTTCAACAGAGCTTTTTTCTCCAACAAATGATGATTAAGTCCCTTCGTTATCGTCGGGGCAGGGAGGGGTGATGCTCCAAGCACATCCACAGAAATGCGATCGCCATGGTGACCGGAAGCATTGGGCGCTGAACAGTTCCTGCAAGTTTTATGCATTGTTCATGCATAAGTTGGGTGTAGATGCAATAAAATGTTATTTTGCAAACAGTGCTATGGTGTTTATGAAGAGCATTGCTAAGATATCGGAGATCACAAATGCAAAAAAAGCAACAAATTGAAAGTTCTGCTTGAAATACATCCTTTCACAAAAAGCCATTTTACTTAGAGGTATCTTCAAGAAACTCAGCAGTGTTCAACTGTATTTTGTAAACAATGGTAAAAGCTAGGAACATAATTTCTATAATTGAAAAATGAGGGTTGAAGCCTTCTTCTGATGCGTCACACACGTCCAAAATAGAGTCAAAATGGAAAAAATGACATGCTCTTCCTGTTTGAGAGAAACGTCTGGCAATAAATGAGTTAATAAAGCAATCGCTAGAATAATTTGTCATGCTGTTTCATGGTTCAGGGTGTGGCATGTCCAAAATATTAAAGATGCCTGCAATACGCTCCACGGGGAAGTTTTAAGGGTAATAATTTAGTGAGCCATTGTCTCTAAACAATGTTTGATAAAGTGGGCACACATTAGTCACACAGCAAGAAACCTGCGCTACAGACCACCAACAGTATAGACCACCAGTGGAGCTTAACTAGGAGTGACAGTATCTAATTTGGTCCTGCTCTAATAGGGCCTGCAATTTCATGAAGGAAAGGGGGAGGTGGTGCAAACTAATGGACATGATATTTTGAGGTTCTACTACTTTAGTGTAATTACGCGTCCACTACAGTAGGTAGGAGTGGTGCCATTATTCTCAGAGTGTGCAGGTAGTCACCACTTTCTTGCAGAGGTTTAGTTAAAATACCATATTTTAAACACTATAAGGCACACCCCCAATAAAAAGGCTAATGTGATTTGATTTTAATATATTTCATAAATAAGGCACACCAGAATATGAGGGGCATAGGAACAAAACTATTGAAGACCTCTAAGGGTACAGACTAAACAAAAAAAGGCATTAGGTCTTATCCCATCATCACACTATTTTTGGTCATGGTCCCAAATTGTTGATTATTATTATTATTGGGCCAGGCAACGAGAACATTGTCAGATATTAAACCGTTCTGTACTAAAGCAAACTAGCAAAGTTTTTTTTTTTTTATGAAGCGCAAGAAGTTCTGAACTGAATGACGAGAAAGGCATCGTAAGAAGTTATTCGGTCGTTCTGAAATGAACGACAAGAACGGCATTACGGGATGCAATTGGACCATCCTCAAAGATATGAATATGCATGGCTACACGTATTCAAAACGTTTTTCACTTACAATGTTTAGTTTGAGCTGACAAAAAGTGAAACAACATACTCTCTACGCTAACATATCTGGTCACGTGACTAAGAATATCACTTTGAATTGCTGTGTAGCCACTCCTTCAGATTAACTAAAAGGTTTTTCATATGTTTTCCTGACAAAATTATCTAAAACTTATGTGGTGCTCCGAAAAGGCGAATCGGGTTAAAAAGAATAAACTTGCCTTTTCAGTGTAATTGGTATATTAATATTTTTTTCAAATAATTTAGTGACCACCCAAATTCTCAACATTGCAAATCAAGTCAAGAAAAACAACAACTGTAGTTCAAAACTGAATGTTGCAGCTCCTCTCCTGGCTCTCAAGTTAGGGTAACCCAAACATGGAATGAAAAGTCGGGATGAAAAAGGAAGAAATTTTACCTTGCATAGCTACCATTTTTGACTACTATTATCTTGGCCATAATGTATTACACAGCTGCCAAATCTGTCACACAAACCCTGAAGCAGCACTGACTTGGCTAGGCTGACACATAAACTCAGAAAAAATGACAGAAATCTCTTTAAATCTAATCACAACACCAATTAAACGTAGCTGTAATAAGATACTGACAGATAAATTGCCACAGATTTAGAGCATGAGATGAAAATTTATCGGAACTTAGATAGCGTGAGTGATCCCCGTGAAGGCATTTTGTTTTGTATCCAAATGACAGATGAAAAAAATAATCAACAAGTAATCCAAATGCAAAGGTTATCTTTTAAACAAAAAAAGCTTTTAACTGCTGCTAGCACGACAGTAAACAAATATTCAAATCTCAACAATCAGATAAATGGCGGGATGGCTGCAATTGAGATGAACAGAAAAAACACACATTGCATCTAGATTTTAAAGGAAAAAATGATCGCCAAGGAACATCAGCTACAAAAACACAGAACAAACATGTTGAAAACAACATGACTCCCGTTTCCCCTCAATTTTACTCTATACTGTAGCAAAGCATAATCTCGATGATGGTAAGAGTCTGAATCATTCGTAAAGGGTGGATCGAGATGGGAGAATTAGGAACACAAGCCTCGTTTCACAAAGTTAACAAGGGATCGCCCTAGCTTCTGTCTAGCCATGCACTTTGAGAATTTCCGACTGGCTGGAAGCAATCATGGGAGGGAATGAACCACATATATATGGTTATATTATATTGTGTTAAATTCCTACAGAGGGCGCTGCGGAACAAGAAAAAGCTTAGTGGAGGTGGTTGTGGGGAAGTAGAAGAATAAACAAGATTAAAGTGCAGTACTTGTCTGGCGGCATGCTATAGTTTATTGTTGTGTCGATTTTTAATGTTACTGTTTCCAAGTGAGAACAATTAAAAGGAAAAGAAAATAACAAACACGGGCCTAAGTGAGGATGTTCTAAGCAGGAAGAACTTTCCTATAGATAAATGGTCCCTTTGCCCACACCAAAAAAGTAGAACCGGATGGCACGAGGAATATCGATGTTCTTAAAACAATGCATTAGTCAAGCTGTTGAGAAGTTATGAAGACCAATTAAAGGGGGACAAATCAGCAATGAACAATTACCGGGCAACTCTTGAACAGCTCCAAAGCCGGACTCATAGTCAGCAACTTAATCACAGCGTAATTACATCCTGTCATTCACCACAGTGAGAACACAAAGATTTAAGGCAGCCCGGAATGACAAGAAGGAAATGGATGCAAATAATACAGTCCAAGCTCACAACCTGCTACACACAAGTTTTTTTGTGAGACTTAATATGTGTCAGCCACGTTGTCCACTTTGCACTTTTCGGATATTTGTTCCAAGGCGCCGTGCAGCTGGCTTAAAATGTAAAAGTTCTTGTTTTGAGGGCCTCTAATCCCATGTAAATAAACCTCAAATAGAACGGCTAAGATAGAACTCTTGCATTGCAAGGATAAGGATATATTTGTTGCACTGCTTCCTAAAATATGACTTTACTTGAAAGTGTTCAGGTGTAAAAAGAACAGATACATTGTAGAATAAATCAGAATATTTTCATACTATACAGTGACATCAAATTGAAATGTATTCAACCAAGCAGTTTAAAAATCCTACTACCTCTACGACAATGTTAACTGCAAACATAAATAATTTCCAAAATAAGCAAGAACACTAGGTTGGTAATCTTCCTCGTTATTTGACACAAACCATTTGAGATTAACACCTCGATGAAAGGTTTGACCAAAACCATCTCCATACTTTCAAGATGCAAGTCTCAGTTTTGATTATATTTGTTCTATTTTTTGTGTTTGTTACCTTCCATGTTAATGGTCAACATATATGATGGTTTTAAAAAAAGTGGGAAGTCAGACTTTTTTTTTTATCCTTACAACAAAAAGTGTGCAAAGCAATGCCCAATTAGACTTAGACAATCAAGTTTCAAAGTCTGAAAAAGAAAGGACCATGACAGGTTTCAGTTTAATATCGCTCCTTTATTTAAAACACACAATTGAATCAATATTGCCTTGGACGCTGAATGGCCAAGTTAGAGATGTAGCAAATTGGAGTTGGAACATTTTCATTAGTGAATATTCATATGCGTGTCAACCTGTATGATTTTGTCCTACTGAATATTATTGTTAAAATACTCCAATAGGATCGCTTTCCAAAATCACTGCAATATTAATTTCAACTAATGATTTGTTGCCTAATATTGTTTACAAACGATTGTGTGGACAATGGTTCATTCTTGTGATGACCGGCACTAGATTTGGACATCAGGCAGAATTGATTAGCCCTTGATCACAAAATGTATCAAAGGGGCGCTCAAAGGAGAAAGACAGCTATTAGATCTACATTAAGGGTCTCCAACCTTTTAGAAGCTGATATCTACTTTTTTATTAATTATTGCAAGGGGATACCAGTTTTATATGCATTTTAAAATATCAACTAATCATGTTATTACTATGATGTTTCCATGTTATTACCTGGTAATTTATATAAATACAACTACTAAAACAATAATTTTACTGGAAAATGACAATGACCCGACGCTGGTAAGCCATTTTCAGTACCAGTATGTGGGCTACTCAGATGCTCTTAGGGGCCTAACTTGTTCCTGCAAGCACCACACTTGCGACCCATGATCTACATCCTGTGAAAATGAAAACCATCCCCAAGAAACGGAACGAAACATCAAAGGCATAATCAAGTCGTCAAAATGACAAGTGTGACAAGCGCCTTGCAGTCCTGATAAGAATATTTGACATGAATAATGGAACCAAAACAAGTATCGTTGACATGCCTGTTTGCAACGATTGGACAAGTGAACGTTTTCAACACCCTCAGTGCTTTTTTCCAATTAAGTATTTTTACACATAAGTGGCTGGGTGTGTACTATTTAGCGCCCCCTAGTGGTTAAAATATGTCAATAATTTTAAAAAACACATTTTAGTCACTCAAGGGGTTCAGGTATGATATGTAATTAGCTTTCACACTTCTTTGAATGCAGAATTACAACTATTTTATTTCGTTTTATTTCATAGACTTTTCAATATTGTAAATAGTGGATAAGCGAAACTTTGTTGACTCATTTAGATCCCTTTGACTGTCTTCGTCTAGGGGTCGTGAGCCCATGGCTTTTTTTATAAGTACATATGGCTCGCAGATAAAATTATGATAATGCAAAATGATGGTAATACAAAATTATGATAATGCAAAATTATTCAATTGCGTACCAAATTGAAAATCCCATAGTTAAGTTGGGTTCTTGCACAAGCGATATAATACGAGTAGGGGGAATGGTTTGGTCCACTATATAAAGGGTGTAGTCCCAACTACAGTTTATAGTCAAGGTGTCACACCAACAGACTTTGTTTTGGCTGTACGTAGCTAAGTAATCCTTTCCATGGAAGCGTATTAAACATATATTATCTGTTGAGAAACGTTATTAAGAAAATCCACAGAACCAACACAAAAAACAGCCTAGCACACAGAAGAATTTGATAGGTTGAGCAATAGGGTAGGTGGAACTTTGCACATTCTCATTTCAGTTCTCTCTGTCCAGCTCCGTCTGCACTGAAGGTAGTAAATACATCAGCATACTCATTTGCAGTATTTTCTGACATTTTTCCAAAGAACTCTGCCTGCCCCATGTTTTGAAACCATTATTTATTAAAAAAATGAAGGTCAAAATGATAACAAACACGATCTTAACTGCGGGAGGAAGTCAAGTTTAAAGTGGTATTCAGGATTTGTGGGTTTGGAACACAGGTCTAGCACAGGCTCTTATTTCATAAATTTTATTCAATCATCTAAAATCACACAGTGAAATAAAGTGCACTGAAAAAGATATTTCATCTGGACAGCGGGTTTGGCGGTTTGTATTGAATTTTGTCTTCAAAAATTGTATGGCTCTCTAAAAAAATTAAAACAAATTTTAAAAAAAATTGCCGTTATGGCTTTTTGGGTCAAAACCGTTCCCGACCCCTGTCCAGGCCTTTTACACGGAAAATCATCTGAATATGACCAAGCATTAATCAGCAGCACTGTCTGCAACAGTTTGCGACAGTTGGGGACATCCCAGCAGCATTAACAAAGGACTCTCTGGATTCGCCCCGAACGAAGCAGCGTCTTGGGGGGGCTACACTTAATTAAAGCACAGTTGTTAGCAGCACTATCTCCACTGGGAAGAGACAACATCAAATAAGGGGAGTGGCGCAAATGTGCTGCTTGACCCCGAACGTCCAAAGTGAGTCACGTACTTTCGAGTGGCAGCAGAATGCATCATCGAGAGCAAAGTAAACCACATACCGTTAGATGATGGCTTGTAGTGAACTCAACAAACATCCTATCTATTAATTCAAGCCTAAGGGAAGATGGAATACATTTAGTTAGCACATTGATGGACTTCATTTATTTAGGTAGGATGTTCCCATTAACTCTGCCTTGTCTGTGGTACGTTTGATGGCAGTAATCAGAGTTCATTTACAGAAGTGCATGTGCTGAAGGGCAAATGACTTTAAAATAGCCTTTTGCTAATATTGTAATGGCGGAGATGGTCTGAGTAAATTGAGTTTAACTGCTGCCAGAGGAGTAATAATTTAAAATCCTAATATTTATGACATTCAAACCTTCTAGGTTACCTCTGCACAATCTGACCAGTCAGGGGGTTGGCGGGGGTATAGAGATCATCTACCATTGTTGGACAGATTCACTTGTTACAAAAGCTCATATCAAGTGTGCATTAACTGGAGGGCTGGGGGACTTTTCGGAGGATCACAATTAAATTATCATCCAGCAATGTAAGGTCTGATTCTCAAACAATTATTGAGGGTTCTTTTCCTCATTATTGTTTTTCTTTACTTTTTCTTTTACTTATATTGAATCTCTTTTAGTGTTTATCAACTGTGATTTGGTAAAAAAAAAAAAAAAAAAAAAAAAAAAGACAAACAACAATTGAATACATTTCCATTACTCTTTATTTAACGCTGGGGAACTTGTGCAAACTGGATAGTGACAAAATAGCACACAAACATATTTCAATGATTAGTTTTTATTTTATTATGTTAATTCTACTTGAAAATGGGAACTTCGCTGTTAGATTTCATACCTATCATAGAACAGCAAAGATACTTTTTTGTGTTTTTTATTTTTCAAATTGCCTTAAACAGCATGTCCATGTGATTTTTTTTTCTAAATAAAATCACGAAAATGTGGGTTTCCTCAATTGTCTCTAGCTGATTAATGGTAGTCAGCAAATACAAGTTTGGGAGTGGCCCTTACATGTCAAGTCATGTTTATTAGTAAAGCCCTTTATCACAAGGTAGAAATGGAAATGTAAAAGTACAAGTCATTGTTTGACACTCATTTTTCTCTTGAGCCTTTCTTAGCATTGTCCTGCAGGCCATATGAAATGATGTGATGGGCCATATTTGCCCCCCGGGGCCATGAGTTTGACAAATGTAAAATAAGGCGTTGTCTAACGAGTCAGAATGATGCCGTGACCCGTAACCTCTGTCAAACTCGTCGAACCGAGGACTGTTCTACCTGCCACATCAGTTCACAATATTTGAAATTTTAGTTACATGAGCGATATTGTTTAGCTCATTACAGTCCAGTGTCACAGTGATACGCAGGCTGCTGATTTATTTTGTGATTTTAACTTATTTACATTTTTTTCTGTTAATCTTTGAAACATGTTTAATCAGAGCAATGTGTTAGCTCCACAATTTACACACCTATTCACTTTGGCAGGGGCAGGGGCATGTTTACCCCCATCCCCTCTGTTGATAGTCCTACCCCAGGTGGTGCTACACATAGAGTAGAGGCAGTTTCTAGTGTCAACACCTATAATGGAGCTGACCAACATGCTAGCCTACCTTCACCTCAGGTCAGACCCACATCTATGCCAAATTCCACGAGTGAAAATTCTGAGGGTTTAGCTGATCACTTGACAAATATTATTCAGAAGATAGGACATAAATTGGCTGATAGCATTTTCTCAAATATACAGTCACACAATATAGTAGCTCCTAACGCTGCTGCATGTAGCACGCAAGTTGAAAAAGGGTGGCGGTGTCGCGCTCATTTCTGAAAAAACGCTCAAATTTAATCCTCGTACCTCTAATAATTACAAGGCGGTTGAGGCTCTTGTGATGCGGTCCTCTCTATTGTCAATTTATGTAATAACTATCTATCACGCACCTGGGCCATACACAACTTTCATAGACGAATTTGCTGAACTTTTGTCTGAACTAGTAACCTATGCAGAGAAAATTATAATTATGGGGGACTTTAACATTCATATGAACTCCCCACTCAGTTCACTTACTATTGCGTTTAGGTCTCTAATTGATGCATTTGGTTTTAATCAACTGGTTGATATGCCAACCCATAAAGATGGAAACACGCTAGACTTGGTTCTGACTCGAGGAGTTTTAACCTCAAACATTATGGTGTTACCGTGTACTACCGTTATCTCGGATTATTATTTAGTTACATTTGAGGTGCTAGCTAAATGTAGTGTTCAAAAAGCTGATGGATTTAGCGGACGCAATATAAGCACTGGCACAGTTTCTGAGCTCTTTGAACTCCTTCCTGGAGCAGTTGCGTCCTTTCCTTCATACAATGGCTCGATTGACTCACTCATGAATGAGTTCAATACTACCCTGACTAGTGTCCTGGATTCAATAGCGCCCATAAAGCAAAAATCACGTCCTAAAAGACGCACGCCTTGGTTTACTGATGAAACTGGAATCCTTAAACAAGAATGCACGAAATTAGTTCGACGCACTCTGCTCATGACTTAATGGTCTTCTTTACTAAGAAGATTCAATGCATACAGGAAGAAATTGCTAAAGACATTATTAATACCACACATATTAAAGGGCTGAAATCTACAGATGCACGACAGGGTGGCTGTCCAGGGAAATTGTCCAGTTTTAGTGAACTGTCACTTGATGATCTCAAACAGGTGGTGAATGCGGCCAAACCGACAACTTGCCAGTTCGACCCGCTCCCAGGTTCACTTATTAAAAGTATTTTTGGCGTCCTTGGACCTTCAGTTCTAAATATTATAAACATATTACTCTCCTCAGGTGTAGTTCCAGCAGCTTTTAAGTCCGCCGTTATTAAACCCACACTGAAACGACCCAACCTTGATCCAGAAATCTTAAGTAATTATAGACCTGTGTCAAACCTACCTTTCCTTTCTAATGTACTTGAAAAAGTAGTGGCACAGCAGCTGAATTATTTCATATCCGAGAAAAACCTTTTTGAATCTATGCAATCAGGATTCAGGGCTAACCACTCTACTGAGACAGCTCTGATCAAGGTAACAAATGATCTCCTACTGGCAATGGATTCTGGCGCTTCATCACTTTTGCTGCTGCTGGATCTTAGTGCTGCTTTTGACACAGTGCACCACAATTTCCTACTAGAACGGTTGGAAAAATAGATTGGTCTCTCAGGAACCGTCCTCTCGTGGTTCAGATCCTACCTCTCAGATAGGACGCACTGTGTTAAATATGGTGAAATGACATCTGAGCCCTTTAATGTTACCTGCGGTGTTCCGCAGGGTTCAGTGCTTGGCCCCCTTCTTTTCAGCATTTACATGCTTCCATTAGGTGATATTATTCGCAAGTACAATATCAGCTTCCACTGCTACGCAGACGACACTCAACTATCTAACTAACTATCTTCCGTTGGAGAAATCTCCCACACTAAACTGTGGAAATTTGGAGGCCTGCCTCATTGAGATAAAAGAGTGGATGTCACTCAATTTCTTGCGTCTTAACTCTGAAAAGACCGAAATGTTAGTCATTGGTCCATCTAACTGCCGTGACTTATTCTCAAAAACTGCTGTGAACATTGACAAATGTCACATCACACAGAGTGACTCAGTTAAAAATTTAGGTGTCATATTTGACCCTGATCTATCCTTTGAAATGCATGTAAAGAAAATTACTAGAACCGCTTTCTTCCATCTTCGTAACATTGCTAAAATCCGTTCAATACTGTCTCAGTCGGATGCGGAAATTATAATTCATGCGTTTGTTACCTCCCGTCTCGATTACTGTAATGCACTACTCTCTGGTCTCCCGAAGTCTAGAATCAAGTCTCTTCAGCTGGTACAAAATGCCACAGCGAGGCTTTTAACTAGGACAAAAAAGTACGATCACATAACACCGATTTTGGCTAACCTGCATTGGCTCCCAGTTAGCCTTAGATGTGATTTCAAGGTTCTCTTAGTATTATACAAAACCATACATGGACTTGCTCCCTCTTATCTTTCAGATCTGATTTGCCCCTATGTCCCGGTCCGAAGCCTACGATCTGAGAGTGCCGGTCTTCTGGTGATCCCAAGAGCAAAGAAGTGTTCTGCTGGTTCGAGAGCGTTCTCCTTCCGGGCACCGGTGCTGTGGAATTTTCTTTTCCCCCTGAGATCCGATCTGCAACCTCAGTGGAAATGTTTAAATCTAAGCTTAAAACTCACTTCTACTCCATAGCATATGAATAACCTACTCTTCTCGTCGGATGAAAAATAGTCTGTGTAATATAGTGTGATAATTTGTGAAGCCCTTTGAGACTCTTCGTGATTTAGGCCTATACAAATAAAAATGGCTTGACTTGACTTGACATGAGAAACACGGTACAATTCCAATCATTTACAAGCTCCTCTCCCAAAAGTCAAGCTCTTTTGAAACCTTGAAAATACAACATTGAAATTCGAGCATATTCAAGAAATTCAAGAGATCTTTTGCAACCCTGTATTTTGCCCATAATATTTTGGTGTCACGCTGAACTCAACACAATGGTTTCCCCTGGCACAACATGCTGGTTGTCTAACACAGGCGTGGCCAAGTACTCTGATCTAGAATAGTTGGCAGAGGGGACGAGCAAGGATAAAAAAAGAAGGAAAAAATGTTTGATTTATTAATAACATTTTTTATTGTATTTGCCAATACACTCTCATCCTGATACCTAGGCAATGTGATAAGTTTTTTAATAATGGACACCACCAAAAGAGATTGCATAGGAAGCAGATTTGTCATATTGACTCTTGTACCTATCAGTTGTTCATTATTTTACTGTTAGGTACTAATCACATAATTTTTAATATCAGCCGATAATGTAGCTGTTCTTTGACACCCACACCCTTTAGGGTAAATCTTTTTTTTTGTGACCTGGAAGATTTATTAAAAGGAAAAGCTCAGAGGAGGGTTATCTGAACAGGTTTGTAATTTGGCATTGCGAGTGTATTTTGTACAGTCCTCTCCTGTTCTCCCTGCAAGTTCAAAATTAAAAACAGAATCAACTAATCACAACGCATGAAGAAAAAAAAGCTCTTTCATTTTTTCATAAAACATTTCACTGAACTGGCTTCAAAACACTCACAATAAAATGTAAGTAATATGTTATGCCCATCCACCCTGGTCATCCTGGAAGGGGGATTACTATTTGTGAGGCCCCCTTTCATGGTTTCTTTTTTCCTTATGTTGAGGTTTTGTGTTTTTTCCTTGCCAGCATGTTGGTTTAAGATCAGGCGATGGTGTAATTGTAATCCTGTGCAGTCCTTTGAGACATTTTTTGTGATTAAGGGCTATATAAATACATGTGATTTGACATTTGAGTTGACTCGGCTATTGTGTCTCTTGATTTTCTCAAATGGTAGCTTACATTTTAGCAATGCTTCCATTCAAAGACAAACAATTGTAACTGCAAGGCTGCTGGCTAAAATCCAAATAGCAGATGGGGAAATACGGGTTAGGGAAAAAGCAGCAGCAATTTGCAGTGCCCCTAACCAATGCTGTCAGGATCCTTGAGGGCAGAAAACTTAATTTTCCCATCATACTCTGCTCATTGGCCTACAACAGATGATGATCTGTGTAAAACAGAACCCTAAAGGAAAAAAACAATCAAACTTAACTACTCTTCCCAAAATGAATTATAAAAAAAAATCTAGGACAGAGACCCTTCCTCCAAACTCTCAAAAAAGACACTCAAATATAAATTCTGCCACGACTTTAAAATTTTAACCTTGACATTGCTTCTACAATGGAATTAAATAAACCTAAATGCTGATAAGACTGATATCAACAACTCATTGCCTTGAACAAAACTCCAAAGCAAATCTGTAAATTAATCTAATTCATTCAGAAGGGTTTTGGATTAACAAGAGGGGATTTGTAAATCCGACATTACTCAGAGAACAAATGGAGCAAATCAAACATCATTAATGGTGTGACAGACAGATAACTGTGTCAGTGTGGTAGCTATTCACTGGTTCAATCCCCGCAGCAAAGCAAAAGGGAGTAATTATTTTGGAACATGATTGTCAGTACGAAGTCTTCTGTCAAGTCAAGTCATGTTTATTTGTATAGACCTTAATCACAAGAAGTCTGAAAGGGCTTCACAGAGTACAGATTATTGCAAACTACAGACTATGTTTACACCATCCTCTGATCTAAAACCTACATGAGGGCAAGGAAAACCTCAAAAACCTCAACATGAATAGAATAAAGAAACCTTGAGAAGGGACCGCACATTTTCTCTCTCTTTATTTCTCTATTTATTTTTTTGTTTCCATTAATTTGTCTTCATTTTCACTCAGTTTTTTTTTCTCTTTTCCCGCTTTCTCTTTTATTCTCTTCTCTTTTTCTTTTTCTTTCTTTTCTCTTCACTTTTTGTCTGTCTTCCCCATTTTTGCTTCTCTTTTGCTCTCTCACTCTATCGTCCTCTCTTTTTCTCTACCCCCTTAGTGATAGTGTCCCTCTTTCAATGGATTGTACAATACAGTAATACCTTGTTTATAGCCGGGGTTAGGTTCCAAAATGAAATTGTGATAGGCAAATCCTTGAAAAGAAACCTGTATTTTATTTCACAATTATCACACAATGAAATACTTTATTGTATTCTGAAACAAAAAAAAAATTGTAGGGTAGTGAAACCGTGAAATGTCGTTATTTTTTTGTCATTTCATTTTGCTTTCAATGAATGCCCTCACATACAGGACAAGGAAAACCACCTTCGAGAACATTTTAGCTATTTTATTCAAAAACATGCAACAGGCAATGTTATCCTAGGAAAATGCCCAGTATTTGGTAACTATTTACAGTGCATGTGTTGGCACATGAATGAATGAAAGAATGAATGAAAGAATGAATGAATGAATGAATGAATGAATAAAACTATTTCAAATATGATTAAAAAACAAAACATGTCAAAAAACAAAATCAATATTAACGCACATGTCCGAAGAGGAATAGGAATATGCGTATACTCATTTAATCCTACCCCTAGACGTCCTTAATAATTGTGTCTTAAAGCTAGATCTCCTGTGTATTTTTTTTATATATTTTGACAAGGTATGATAAAAATACAAAAATACAAACTCAAATGTTGCTGTTATTGTCCTCTTCAAGAATTGAGAGGTTCTGTTCACATGGTTTAATTCAGCCACAATGTGTTTTTAGTTTAACACCTTGCTAATTAATTTTTAAAAAGCCTGTGCCGAAGTACTTCAGGGAGCTGTCGAGAAAATCATTTCTCTTGTGTATTTACATGCAACAAACACCTCATGAATATACATATTTACATTGGTTCTGTGGATGCACAGTCACTTCATCACCATCATCATTATTGTCACCCACACTATTTTAACCGTCATCATTATCATCATTGCTGTCTCCTTACATTTGTGTTGCATTTAAAGAAAATGGTGCCGTTTGGTCACTTTAATCCTCCTTAGTTTGTATTCTTTGTATTTAATAAGCTTTTTAGCACTCGTTTTTGGTTCCATAACACAGTACAGCGATAGCTGATGGTCAAATAATACACAGAGTACCTTTGTAAAAAGTGTTCTGACAGGAATAGCTGAATGATTGCATTGGTTTAAGGCATATAATTAAAATTAAACCCTGAAAATTCTACAAATGATTTTGAAATTTAGAAACATTATTAAGTCATCAATTTCCAAAATTATATTTTTTTTATTACCTGGTCCTAACATTCTGTTAAGTTTAGACTTTAGTAGACACTCAAAATAAAGCGAGAAGACATCAATGGATTTTTAACTTGATAGAAAGATTGGTAGAAGGGCTTTTAGATGAAATAATTCCATCCAGTCCTGAAGCCCTCCTCTGAGCCCCCTCTTTCTATTAAAGGGACAGAGTGTATTGTTCAATTATTCAGTGGTACTAACAAATCTTCCATCCATTTTCTGCACCACTTATTCTCACTAGAGTCATGGGGGTTCTGGAGCCCATCCCAGCTATCTTCTGGCAGTGGACAGGGGACACCCTGAACCAGTTGCCAGCCAGTCGCAGGCAAACAAAACGTTCATTCAGTGAAAAAAACATTAATTTGAATACTAGGCAAAATACCTGAAAAATTATAAAGATTAGGGCTGCAACAGCAAATCGATGACATCAATTACGATCGATGATTAAAAGCATTGGTAACGAATTAGTAAATTGGTTCGTTGTGTCGCACAATCTATGCGTTACTCAGCACGTTGCGGAGCCAATTACGTCACAAGAGTTGGCGAGCATAGCAGGGCGAGGTTGTGTGCGAATTAATGCTCTATTTTCAAAGGCTGTGTTCTGTTCAATTCATGAAACATGACGAACAGGGAGAGAAGAGTTCGACCCTAGCCCACAAAAGTGTGGGAGCACTCCACACTTCACTAAACAAATTAGTGCACCACTTGCACGCTTTCCAAAAGTGAAGTGGCACGAGAGCACTAGGATGGTGAGGCAGCATTCAAAACCAAAACATGGAGGCACCAACGAGGATGAAGGGAGCTCAGTAGAAGGGTAAGTCATTACATTATTTGTTTTTTATTTGTTTGTTATTTGCGTTTTTAACAGTGGAAAGGTAACCTTTGTCTCTGGTAGCTAGCCATTGTTAGTGTTTGCTTTTTAGCTCATCGACTGCGTTTAATGACTGCGCGCTTGTGTGTGTAAGATATGTTTTATTTAAGTTAAATCATCTTAAGCAGTGTTTAATTGTGCTTTATATAAAGGTACCCAACTTTTACACAAATGAAAGAATGAAGGTTTGCACAATATAACATGCAATATAATAATATTCAGGCACAGCACAAAAAAAGCAGTACCAACCACTAATTAACAAAAGGAAACAACAAATTATTTGCACCACACAGACACAAAAAAAGAAACCAGCTGAATAATACAGTATTAATCGTGTACCCAAAGGGAGTAGGCTAAAGCAGAGTTTAATTTGAAATCTTAACTTGAACACAACGGTGTTAATTAGTATATGATTAAGCATTAATTTTTTCTTTTCTGGCAAAGTCCGAGTGATTATGGTGTCTTTGTAAATTGTCCCACAATAATACTCATACTATCTGTTCTTATCTCAATAGAAAACAGTAAACAATGGCAAGCTTCATGATGAGAAAGAGACACCATGCACGCCAGGACAAGCAGCTGTCATCACTGAGAGCATCCTCAACATGCCCATTGGCATGCTCACGTTTTTGCATTGCAATGCAAAGTTAAAAATCGTGTTACTGGGTTTTTACATTTGCATTCATTTCTTGTTCCAAAAGCTCATGTCCCTTTAAAACAACAAAAATACCTATTTTTTTGCACCTTTTAAAGGACTGTTTTATACATTTATGAGTGTATACCATTGATTAGTATGTATTTTTGTTGAGTTATTTGACTAACACTTAAAATGCTAATGTGGATATGTGTCACTGGGTTTTCAGATTTGCAATGATTTCTTGATAAAAAAGCGTATGTCCCTTAAATAGCAAAGATGACCTTTTTTGAACCTGGTTAAAAAAATAATATATTTTCAGGTGTGTAGCATATATTAGTGTGTATTTTGTTTCTTATTTGACAAACACTGATTTGTTTTGTTGTTTAATATTGTAAAATAATCTGATTTGTGCACTAAATTTTTATTTGTCCACAAAACTTCAATATTTGAGAAAAGAAGTAAGAAATTAACTTTTTTTTTTAATCCGATTCAGCGATTCTTCGAAGAAATAATCGTCAGATTAATCGATTATCAAAATAATTGTTAGTTACAGCCCTAATACCAATGGTAACTTTTATGAAGAATCAAGGTTGAAAAATTTGCATTCATTTTACAAAGTGGAGTACCTACCTAATGTCGCCTTCATGTTTGTCTGGCAACTTGCTGCTACACTGCGCTCTGTGGCACTGGTTTTCATTCGCATAAGACAATACAGTGCCATCTAGTGGTCAAAAATTAAACACTAGGGTTTTAAATCTTCCCAAGAAACAGATCGGCCCTAAAGGGTGTGGACATCAAAGACAACAACATGTCTGGCCGATAGCGACAATGAATTGATATTCAAAACAACAAACAACAGTGAGTCAAAATAAGTACCGGTAATTTGTATCCTATGAAATATCCTTTGCACTTGTACATCAACAAAACAAAATAAACTTATCACTTTCATGGACCAAAAATCAGTCTTTTGACAAAGAGATCCATAATAGGATGGATGTTCTTCTATTACGAACAGGCACAAAGGTCGAATTGTTACAGCTGTGTTTGTGCAGTCATTGCTTCCAGAGACTGAAAACAAATGTATGACATTATCGTATGTAGCCATGGCGGCAAATGGCATTCAGTTGTAATAAAAAAGGTCAAGAGAAGCACTCTAGATTCCAAGCAAACATCCAGGGAGCTTGATCATATAATTTTGGAGTTAAAACATCTAAACTCGGAAAATCAAGCGTTGGTGGTATTGATTAAAAGGCACTATGGGTTTTAAATGACATGGCTTTGAAAAACAAAATTGTGTAAATATTACTTATCAAAAAAAGAGGTAGGTTATTTGTGCTTATAAATACTGAAATCAAATACCCTATCATTGAAAGATTTACACAGGCCACCAACCAACTCGACAGGGTCAAAAGACCACCTCCCCCCATTCACAGATGAAGCGCAAGTTTATCAGCATGTGATGCGATTGTCAGTGCTGTTCTCTTGTAAAAAGCTGCGTGTGTCAACTCGCTCATAACAGATGAGCAATTAGCGCAGTTGGTGGAGGTCACAAGCTCAACTCAAGCATCCGGATAAAAAGGTGAAAGCATGAGTCATGGCCCAATCATCAGCCACGTAATGGGCTTACATTTAACCTTGTATTTCCTAAAATTACTGCCAGTGATAGCTAAAAACAAATGTTTACAAAAAGATATATATCTATTATTATTAACTTTTAAATAAAATGTAATAAATAATGACCAATGATGCATTTCTGGAGGTCTTAAGTCAACTGTTCACCAATCAAATGCAAACATTATTATACTGTTACCACACTCATTATTACTAACCAACAGGCTCAGATATATCTTCCCCAAGGCAATCTCGCCGCTAAACAAGCACACTTGACTGAGAAAAGAAAAAAATAGTAGTGCTGTGAGTAGCATGTTTGCCTAAACATGTGACAGGTCCCGGTTCAAGACCAGTAGGAAACGATGTTGGCTTGGAGAAGTATAGGCGCTATCCAAGATACACCACAGGAAATGGTGCCCTACAACCCTAGTGGATAAGGGATCCAACCAACCAACAATCAGGGTTGGGAAGGGTTACTTTAACTTGATTACTTTCAATTACTTTTGGATTACTCCAATACCAAATATGCTAATAAAAGACAAAAGAAACTAAATATGAATAAAATTACTAAATTTTGTGCAGGCTTGGGAATACATGGAACGGCAAAAATGATGTTGGCAAGCTGTTGGCAAGCTGTTAGGATTTATTTTCATTTTGTTTCAGTCGCAGTTTATGTTATTTTTGCCAGAGATCAAAGAGATCAAAGCCAGGAGAGAAAGCTTACCACGTGTTGTGAGTCATAATTGTATTCATATTTAGTTTATTTTGTCTTTCATTAGCATATTTGGTATTGGAGTAATCCAAAAGTAATTGAAAGTAATCAAGTTAAAGTAACCCTACCCAACCCTGCCAACAATGCACTGTTTATATTATTGTCCCTCTCACTAATAATGTTTGATTTACTTTAATACCCACACCAGACATGGGGACTTGAGACTTAGTGACTTGGACTCGAGTCGACTCGAGTCGCTGTTTTTATGACTTGTGACTTGACTTGGACTTGGCAATCTAAGACTCGGGACTTGACTTGTGACTTGACTTGCCCAAGAAAAAAATACTTGGGACTTACTTGGGACTTGAAGGTGAAGACTTGAGACTTACTTGAGACTTGCACATGTGTGACTTGGTCCCATGTCTGACCCACACCCTTCGGAGTGGATCTATTTTATGTAACCTAGGAGATTTAATTTAAAAAAAGGGTTCAGGGAATGGTTTTGTACAGTCCTTTGCTGTTTTCCTTGAAAGTTTACAATTCATTGATGTATTTCTGCCTTATCTTGAGTGTCTACTAAAATATAAACCACTTGCAACTTAAGACAGTCTTGTAAATATTTACCCGATTTATCCTGAGAATCTTATTTTTTTAGCTCTTAATATCCTGGAGTGCCATGTCTAAACTCAATGTAAGCAATGTTCATTAGTTGTTATCAATGACAACAAAGACAATTCTAACTACTGAAGAAGGTGAACACACATCATTAGCTTTGTTAGCATATTGGCTTACCCCTTTAACCAGCACAAACTGACTAACCAACACAACGTAGATTAAACTCATTTTCCAAAAGGTTCACACACACACACACACACAAGAAAAATATCCTGTTCGCAATGCAGACAACCACTGAAATTGTTTTGGATTCGAAAAATGCGAGCTCCTTCAAAAGACACTCAGCTCCAAAATTATTCACAATCAGCACTAAAATTGTTATGCTTTCAACGGCTGCTGAGAGTGTAGGAAATCTCAATTATGGGCTAAAAAAAAAAGAACTACTCATAAAGTAATTGCTAAACGATTAGTGTTGGATTTCTAATAGTTGGGTATTTGTGGTGGGTTCAGAGTTATGGGTTAAGATCAATGACGTGCAGTCAGGGGAGGCATGTGAGGCTGTGCCTCATCTGTCATCATGGAAACTTCCATCCATCCATTATCTGCACCGCTTATCCTCAGTAGGGTCGTGGGGGTGCTGGAGCCCATCCCAGCCATCTTCGGGCAGTGGGCAGGGGACACCCTGAACTGGTTGCCAGCCAGTCGCACACAGGGACAGACAATTCGCTCGCTCATTCACACCTAGGGACAATTTGGACCGGCCAATTCACCTGAAATGCATGTTTTTGGAACGTGGGAGGAAACCGGAGTGCCCAGAGGAAACCCACGCTAGCACGGGGAGAACATACAAACTCCGCACAGGAAGGTTGGTAGCTGGATTTGAACCCATGACCTCAGAACTGTGCCGCACACGCGCTAACCACTCCATGCTGCCTCATGGAGACTTATAATTGCAAAATTTTAAGTGTTCATATCTATTCAGTGTTAAACGTATTCCTCATTTTCCTTGACAATTGTTTGCACACTTTTTTATAATAATTCCTGAATGATCACATTTTATGAATAGTAAATAGTAAGTATACAATTAGTATGTAGTCTGCATATACAGAGTGAGGCACACAATTCCCTTGCCTCGCTGCAGTGGGCAAAAGTGAGAAGAAAGAAGAATTCTGATAAGGCGCACACCTCAGCCTTAAACAAAAGTATTAGTAATGGTATTAGCAAGTCAAGCTATCCAATCATTTTTTTTTACTTCACTTAATGGACTTTCTTTTATAATGGAGAATTACCTATCTATTGATGCTTTTATTCAAAAGTAGTAGCGCACAGATTTTTTTTTATCAGTTAAGGTACGTCACTAAAATGTATTTTTAATGCTACAGTTTACAAATTGCTTTATTGTTCTGCCAATCAAGTGATGAATAGAGTGTGGGTTCATTTATTTATAAATTTGACACGGACCTCACAATAACCATATAAAATACAAGAATCCTAATTTTCACAAACATGAATCTCCAAAAATAATAATTTGATTGAAGACAAACACAACTAGGGCAGCACGGCGGTGCAGTGGTTAGCGCTTGTGCGGCACAGTTCATGTCATGGGAACCTCCTGCGTGGGTTCAAATCCAGCTCCAGACTTCCTGTGCGGAGTTTGTATGTTCTCCCCGTGCTTGCGTGGGTTTCCACCGGGCACTCCGGTTTCCTCCCACGTTCCAAAAACATGCATTTCAGGTGGATTGGCCGGTCCAAATTGTCCCTAGGTGTGAATGAGCGAATGGGTTGTCTGTCCCTGTGTGCCCTGCGATTGGCTGGCAACCAGTTCAGGGTGTCTCCTGCCCACTGCTCGGAGATGGCTGGGATGGGCTCCAGCCCCCCCGCGACCCTAATGAGGATAAGCGGTACGGATAATGAGATGAGATGAGACAAACACAACTAGAATGGCAGAGGTGAATAAATATAACCGCACAACACCCGCGAGCATTGGATAAGCCGTTAAAAAAGAGCACTTAGCTCCTGCGAACATCATCAAAGCATACGAAGCGGCTGTGAAAAAGCTCAAGAGGGCAAAAATAATCACGGATAGAAGATCATAGCACACAAGGGAATTTCCCCTCATGCATTTGCTTCATAAACATGTCAAGGAGTTATAAGCACGGCTTCGACATCCATGACGCTACATAGCACGATAACACATCTTAAAGGTAACATTACACTCAGATTTATTATTATATTTGAGGTAAACCTTCAAAGTCTACAAACGCGCTTGAGAGATTCTTCTTGGTAGGAGTCAAACGACTTCATTTAGTCATGTATTATTTCTTTAGTTACACCTGACCTGGACAGATTAAACATGTAGGAACTGTAGGGCTGCAACTAACAAGTATTATTTACCGACTATTGAAACAATTAGTCAAATAATTGGATATGCATGTTTGTTTTCTTTATTCTAGTATGAAGATGATATAGTAATATGGCACAATAAAAATGGACACAATGAAAATACATATTTTGTTAAACATACTCTGGATTCGTACACAAATTAGGCACTGCGGTCAGTCATTAGAGACATGAATCCATGAATAAACGTATGTCCATTTCTTAGGGACAGGCAAATAAATAATACATTAAAATCAAGTAAACAGTTTTAGCTCAGTGGAATGTGTAATATTAGTCTGTAGTTTGTAAGAGTCTGTGGTCTGTGCAGCCCTTTGAGACATCTTGTGATTAAGGACTATACAAATGAACATGACTTGACTTGACCATTTGTTATCCATGTAAAGCAAGAAGAAGCTTATTAGTAGCAGTAGAACTTTGAATAAAACAAATAATACGTAAACCGCAAAGTCTGTAACAAAATTACTTGGTGATTCTCAACAGTTTGAGATCAAACGTTTTTTTTTACAATTGACACTTGTTGTTTTTAATGTTTTAAAAACTAACATTTGTTAAATTTTGCTGAGCCGAATGAGTCTTGGTTTCGCTCAAAATCCAACGTGATCTTTAAATGTCCCTGCGTCACCAATCTACCGCCATGATATGCAAGGTCTGCTTTGGAAACTTTGCAAGTATAATTTTTATTTGCCTTATAATGGCATTAAGGGTTGGAATTGGGGGGTTTGGTCACCTAATGACTCCCAACACAGCAGTTGAGTCTAAAATGGCGGCGCCCTGTTTGGCTGCGGCGGCATCGGCTCGCTACAGTTTAACTGTAAGGGTCAAGTGTATCGACATTTCGTTCTGTGTGCATGGTTACAAAGAATAACAATAAAAGTAAATTCTATTCTATTCTATTTTCTAGTTTTTATAAACATTGTGTATGTTGACTCCCCCATTTCTGTATGTTTATGTTACTGCGCTAGAAAGAGAGGCTAATGCGCATGCACGACTCTCAGCAGAGATTATATTCATGTAGAGAATCCTCTTTCCATCGCAAAAACATGTCCGGTGACAGTTTTCAACATTTAAATGTATTGATGACTACAGTGTTCCTATTATCCATTCCTGTCAACAGAGTTGACTAATCATTACAGCCCTAGTGAACTGATCATTTGCATCAGTTTGGTAAAGGACCCAATTATTATATTGCATGTTACATTGTGCAAACCTTCATTTCATGATATCATGCAAAGTACTGTGTGGGAGTAAAGAGACATGACTGATTAATTCCTTCGCTGAGCCTTCATGGGTGGCAGTTGCTGAAATGAGGTGCCTTGTGGTATCATCTTTAGGCTTGTAAATTAGGTCATCATCTTGAAACACAGACCCCGGAGGACACGCTGGTTGTCTTTATTAAAGACAGATTCCTTTTTTTTTAATTCCAGCTCAAACGAGAAAACCCTTAGTACCATGAAAAATCAAAACAGTCACGCGTCTGCCTTGTCAGTCAGACCGATCTCCCGCTGAGACTAAAGATTTATTCTTCATCCGCCACTTAATGAGATAACAGGAAAATGTCACAGGAGAACATCTTTTATTCTTGAAGGCATTCTGCTAACTTTGGGAACACAACAGAATCGTAACGGCAATGCTTATCAGATATCTGTCCTTCAAAATTGTAATTGCTGTGAAAAGATGCTCATCAGAGAAAAATATCAGGATTGCATTTACAACTGCGGCTGAAATTGAGTGCAACGTAATCTGAACCATTTGAGACACGACAGCGCCTGTTTGTTTTCCTTAATCGGCTGCATGCTGCCAGCAGGAAACGTCTCATTCGCAAGACCGACACATTTTAAAAATCATTGACGCAGTGGCAAACAAACTCAACTGCCATCCGCACTCACTCAATCACAGAAATCAAAGACATAGTCTAGTGCAGTGGTTTTTAACCAGTGTGGTGGGGAACACTAGTATGCTGCAAGACATTGCCAAATTCTCCAAAAATATGCATGTCAGGTTAATTGTGCTGTCCAAGTTGTCCTTAGGTATGAATGAGCGAGCAAATTGTCTGTCTCTGTGTGCCCTGCGACTGGCTGCTGGTTGCCCCTGCCCACTGCCTGAGGAGGGCTGGGATGGGCTCCAGCACCCCCGCGACCCTACTGAGGATAATCGGTGCAGATAATGGATGGATGGATCTTTTTAGTATTCAAAAAAACTGATTCAGACTAATTTCGAACATAGTAAAGAAAAGTGTCCCACTGGATGATAATTTTTCTCATTTTGAGTATCATTGTTGCTATTTTTCTAAAAAAAAAAAAAAAAAAAAAACAAGATAAGTTTAACACATTTAAATAAAAAATGTTTAGAAATATGGTAAAATTCTGAAGTACAGAAGAATTATTAAACAAAATGATAAACCTGTACCACCTCCTAAACCACAGAGACCAAAAATTAAAGTCAAGTCATGTTTATTTATAATTCCCTTAATCACAAAGAGTATCAAAGGGCTGCACAGACCAGATTATTGCAAACCACAGACTATTATGACACCATCACCTGATCTAAAACCTACATGTGTCATGGTTGCCATGGCCCCCAATTGGTCCCCACTGTGTGGCGCCAGGTTCTGTCACGGTTGCCACAGCGCCCAATTGGCCCCGCCCACTGACACCAGCTGAAACGCGTTGACAGATTGCTGCCGGACTACTTAAAGGGAGTCTGGCGAGTTGACTGGTGTCAGAGCGTCTGCGAAACTCCTGTTAAACTCTGTGTGAAATGCCTAGTTCTGTAAATTTGCCTGTGTTTGATCCTGTTTTATTTTCGGCCTGATCTGTTTGATGTTGACCACTCTCTTGTTCGGATTTCAATCCACTTCCGTGACCATCGATCCCGGATCGAGTGTGCGCGCATTCCTCCTCTCCCTAATAAACTGTGAGTACGTAACGCTATTGGGTTCTCATTCCTGTTTCCTGCCCTGGTTCGTGACAACATGAGGGCAAATAATACACAGATAAAAAAATATTGTCAACATTAAATATAGGTTATTAAAACTATATACTGTTATTGGACCACATGATAATTTAAGTTGAAAAACATATGGGAAAAATGGCGCAATTATTATTTTTTTTTTTTTGATAGACGGTGTAATGAAAAGAAGTGTGCCTTGGCTCAAAAAAAGTTTGAAAAACACTGGTGTAATGGAAGTCACTGAGTATATATGTTCTTATTAGCAGATATTTTTATTACAACAAAAGTTACAAAACATGTGCATGTAAGTTTTGGTGATCGTAAAACTACGTAGAAATTGTCTATTCATAAAAATAAGGTAAAACATGGGTAATGTTTTTTTTTCTAAATATCTCAAGAGTGGGGACTCCAACATAAGGACAGACAGAGTGAAGCTGAATCTGGCAAGGTCAAGCTGGCAGAAGGGGCATTTGTGTCCCGCTGTTCCCTTTTGGCACACTTTCTTTTTATTGTTATAATGTTCCCATTTCCTATTGTGACTGACCTCATTCATATTAGGAGACCAGCAAACGACCAGTAACACTCACATGCACACCTTAAAGGGAAAGTGTGTATTACTTAGTCATAGTGATAAAAAAAAAAAACGGCATTCAAATTAAAAAAAAAACACAATCACTTTAGGTAATAAGCAAAAATACATGAACTATCATATGGATGTCCATTTTTTTAATGCTTATAAGTTGAGAAACTTGCATTTATTTGAAATATCCTGTGCCTCACTAAGAGGGAGCTAACCTAATTGTCCGCTGTACTGCTGTTACCAGAAAAACCTCACAAAAGGCTGGGCAAAATGACTACTTGGACTCTACTTGAAGCAGGCCTTTCTTACAGCTCAGTAGCCTAGATGGTAAGGCGCCCGCTTTGAGACTGGGAGGTCGGTGGTTCGCGCCCCGGCCGAGACATTCCTAAGACTTAAAAAGTGGTCGGCGGCGCCCTCTGTTGGCTGCGGCTGCATCGGCTCGCTACAACGGGTCAGGTGCAATCGACATTTCGTTCTGTGTACATTGTTACACAGAATGACAATACAAGGAAATTATTATTATTATTATTATTATTAATGCTACACCGACAAATGAATATAAAAATAAAAACTGCATGACGTCACTTTCCAGCAGCCCCGCTCCCACCCCGCATTCCTTGAACCTCATATGTTCTGCCTCGAACAGCTCTGATAAAATTAGGATAAAAGAAGATCGCTGCGGTGGAAAATAAAGCATAAGAGCTCTTTGAACTCAGTTGGTCACTGTTGAAACATACTTGAAAGAGAAAAGGTTATCGTTCAACTTTTAATGCACACCTTAAACCAGTGTTTTTCAACCCTTTTTAACCAAGGCACACTTTTATTTATAAAAAGTTCCAAGGCACACCGTCTGTGGAATTTTTTTTAAAATAAAGTTATGTCAAATATTTCACTGGACTACCTAATAAGCAGATAATTAGTATATAAAAAGAAGAAAATAATACTTAAAATAAAAAAGAATGATGTGCTTTATTTATGTTTTTATTTTTTACAGTGCAATCTTAAACCGCTTTGTTACACAAATTAAGTTATTAAATGTACTGTCCTACCGCATGAGCAGATAAGTATATAAAAAGTATATAAAAATCTACTGCCACCTACTGATATGGATGACTATTACAGTTCCTCGTCTGAAGATTGCAAAAATACTGAATAATAATCTGATTTACTGGAAAGATAAAATTGGGCAAATTCCAACGGCACACTAGACAAGGTCTCAAGGCACACTAGTGTGCCCCGGCACACTGGTTGAAAAACACTGCCTTAATTGACGCACCACACCTTTTGTAAGAGAATGGCAAACATTAGTAAGGGGAGCAATTTGCTAAAATTGATAGGTATACAATAATTAGGCCATTTCATTCAAAGTAATTGGGTAATTCTTACAAAAAGAGATAGAAAAATTGATGCAATTGATCCATTTTTGTCCCAAAGATTTTAGAGAGTAGTTATTGGGCTTTTTTAAATCCCCAAACCAAAAATGCCTGCGCTGATTGGTGTAACTTGGCTGAAAAAAGTTGAGAACTGGTGTTTGTGGCTACCTATTTCCCTCTGCCCATCTCATTCTCATTTCTCTTTTAGTTTCAAATGATAGGTACTGAACTCGGTAAAACTTTGCACCCGGTGAAGGAAAAACTGCATACTAGGGGAAGACCTCATGTTTGCCTGACCCACCACCCCAGCCCCCCACAATTCTTGATTGATGGTTGATGAGGGTGGAGTCAAGTATCACACTGCTACATCTACTACCCACCTCTGCGGGTTTCCTGACTACTTGAGTCAGCTAGGAGTAAACAATACACTAGAATAGCCAAAGTCTTAAGAAGAGTGATTCTTAGGAGCATGGATGCACGCATGCACACGCACCCACCCATGTGCACAAACACTTAAAAATGAAGGAGCAATTATGCTATAATGTATGGTCTTGGATCAGATATGTTGAGCTCAAAATGTTGAAAACAACCGGACAAACACAAAGAAATATCCATCCTCTTTCTACTATGTCCCTGAGGCTCTGAGTAGGAAAAGTTCTAGCAAGAAAGGAAGCCTGTGGAGAGCCGCGTCCCCCCAAAGGAGCAATGATGCCCATTTTTTGTGTGCGTCCACTTCAACAAACAAGAGGTAATGGCGCGTTTCCTGCTTACCTCCAGACAGTCCAGACTGATGAAACTGGTGATAGCAAATCCATCAATGATATCTTCCTCTTCCTGCGAGCTGGACTCCCGTCTCTTCCGCCGGGGGCCGCGCGGGGCTCTGGTGGCCGCTGGGGGGTGCGACGCCCTTTTAGCCTCCCTCCTCGGACTATTTTCCTCCCTTTCGGAGCACAAAGTCTGGGGTTCGGGGCTAATTTGGTCCTTGCTCCCAGTCTCTCGCACCCTTTGCACTCTTTCCTTCTTGGGTCGGCATCTGCGCCCCTTTTTTAATTTTCCATCCATGTTGGTGGGAGAGAGTAGAAGGAGGGGCACGAGGGAGGAGATAGGGGGGAGTCCTCGAGTGTCAAAACCAATGCAAACACAACTCCACGGGAGTGAATGTGAGCTGTCTGTCCGCAAAGGACACAGTGAGCGATTCCGTGCTTTGCTGCAAAGACTGCAAACCACTGCGTGTGTGTGCAAAGCGAACCTTAAACACTCAATGACCTTGAGTAAAAACCCACACCAATCTCCATTACGACGTGCAAGTAAGCACAAGGGAAAAGAAAAACGTTTTGTTTTGTTTTTAAATCGCAATTCTGCAACGCCTCGAATCTACACAAGCAGGTGCAAATTTGCAGAGACAGTTCAAAATGCACGCATTCCGCTCGCTTTGGAACTTTTGTAGCATCGGAACACCGCCAGAGCGCCTACACCGAACCTCGCTGCGGGGCGCCAGCAGTGCGGAGAAATCATGTCGCTGGCCGTTGTTGTTGTTCTCCCACCTACACGGTCCATGATCCGATGTCAAATACAGCTCGGGATAGTCCTCCGTTTTGGGACGAATGTCCGGTGGTCCAACCGATGCGGTCCTCCCTTGAAGGTTTTGGATTACTCGGCGAGCTTCAAGTGTTGCGTGCTACTTGTGCGCGTGATTTCCTCAACGATCCGCTCCGGTGCGAAATCCAACTCGAGCGGTCCATTCCAGCTCGGATAAGGTTGGCTTCCCCCTCACAAATCCACTCCGGTCCGTCCCTTGGTTACTCAGTGGCTCGCGGTGCTCTCTACTCGCATAATAAGCGTTTGATAAGAGTCCTTAAAGCGACAGGAGTGATTAAAATCTCTCCTCCCTCTCTCCATCGAATCCTTTCATCCGAAATGAAAGACAGAAGCGACAGATTTGCGTCACTTCTGGATTACATTTCACCAGAAAGGAACAGCTGGTATAAAACAACGTCAGTAACAACAAAATGTGGCCCATGTTTCCCCCCCGCTTGTCACCCATGTCATTATTTTATAGGCTGTCACTCACAAGTGATGGCACGTCTTGTGGTCCCTCCTGCAATGTGAACATAAACACATACCTGTCATTTTTTACGTTTTCCCTGTATTAATCACACAATTTAAAAATATTTTTCATTTAGTACCAGACGTTTCTCTTCAATGGAAGGTGCTAGTACCAGCCGAGTTTTGCCATTTTGACTCATTCTTGAAGGCGTACAGAAAATTTAGCTATGTGGCTCTACAGTCAAAGGACACATCAAAGCTTACATCCTCATCTTTCATGAGTTAAAAGCATGCTTACATTTTCTACCATTGTGTAGTAATATATATAATAAAAAAATAATAAATAATTTACTTGTATTGTCATTCTTTGTAACAATGTACACAGAATGAAATGTCGATACACCTGACCCATACAGTTAAACTGTAGCGAGCCGATGCAGCCGCAGCCAAACAGGGCGCAGCCATTTTTAGTCATTAGGTGAGCAAACCCCCCATTCCACCCCTTAATGCTGAGCGCCAAGCAGGGAGGCAATGAGTACCAATGTTGTAAGTCTTAGGTATGACTCGGCCCAGGCTCGAACCTCCCAGCTATGTATATATATATATATATATATATATATATATATATATATATATATATATATATATATATATATATATGCTAAAAATAAGATAAAAGCAGATAGGGACAGTTGAAAAATATCATAAGGGCACATCCTTAAGAGAGCAAATATTTAACTTTTATGTATCATATTTTTACGGGATGGCATGTCACGGCCAGAACAGGAGGACCCAGATGCGTAACGTTTACTCACAAGTTTATTGAGATATCTCTGCCATGTCAAGTCACATTTATTTATATAGCCCTTAATCAGAAAAATGTCTCAAAGGGCTGCACAGGATTACAATTACACCATTACCTGATCTTAGACCAACATGCGGGCAAGGAAAAACTCAAAACCTCAGCGTGAGGAAAAAGGAAACCTTGAGAAGGGGCCTCAAAAGTGGTAATCCCCCTTCCAGGATGACCAGGGTGGAATAGATTTAGCATTGAGTTACAGTACACAAACAATAGTAAACTGTCATGGAACAGAACAAGGACTCGGATCCAATAGCGTCAGTTAAAGGCTTTATTGTGACAAGATTCGGTGGAGCAGGCTTGGGACGTCGAGCCTTGGCAGTGGAAAGCCTCTTGGGACGATATGGCAACTCCGTGGTGAAAACGCGTGGCGAAACGTAGCAGGTAAGTCGGTGGCCGGGGCGGAAGAGTAGATCGTAAACTTTTAACAGACAAGGGTCAGGCAACGAGAATCAGACTTGGAATATACATGGGCTTGTGGTACCTTGAATGTTGGAGGTTCACTCAGGAAATGAGGAAGACACTCGAACGTCCATCTCTGGACGCTGACAGCTTATGTAGTAGACTTCCACCAATCAAGAGATCGCGTTCCAGCACACCAGCTGATTACCTCAGGTGACTCCGGTTAGGTAATCACGACAGAACCCCCCCCTCAAGGGACGGCTCCAGAAGTCCCCCAGGGAAAAATAAAAATAAATCCAAACACGTCACATGGCAACACCGGTAATCCAAGGTAAAAAAAAATCACAGGCCAGTTACAAATAATTCCCCAAAACCCAAAATACATCACCAATAATCCAAAAATCGAGGGCCCAGAGGTCGTCCGATGAACCCTCAGAATTCTTCCGAGTGGATAGAGGCCCCTTCGTCCGCATCTGAAGGGGTGGTAGCGGGTGGGTCTGCCGGTGGAAGAGCAGCAGCGTCAGACCTACGACGACGACCACGGCGTGGTGCTGGTTGGTCAGGATGCAGTTGATGGAATTCTGCCACAAGAGATCGGTCCAGGATCTGCCTGCTGGGAATCCATGATCTCTCCTCCGGACCATATCCCTCCCAATCGACCAAGTACTGGAAGCCCCGACCCCTGCGTCGGGAGCGGAGCAGGCGGCGCACTGTATAGATAGGCTCCCCGTCCAAGGAGCGTGGAGCTGGGGGAGGAGGTGGAATGGGTGCCAACGGACTCTGGCTGACGGGCTTGATTCGGGAAACATGAAACGTGGGGTGCACTCTCATAGATCTTGGTAGACGGAGACGGACTGCTGAGGAGTTGATAATTTTTACTATAGGAAACGGGCCAAGATACCGAGGAGCCAGTTTCCTCGACTCAACCTTCAGTGGAAGATCAGCTGATGCTAGCCACACCTTCTGGCCCACCTGGTACTTCGGAGCAGGACTCCTCCGTCGATTAGCTCCAACGGCATGAGTCTTGCTAGCCCGAAGGAGTGTGGCCCGAGCACGAGCCCAAGTTCGCCGACAGCGACGTGCATTCGCCGTAGCTGACGGGCAGTTTACTTCCTCTTCTTGACTAGGGAACATAGGGGGTTGGTACCCATACACACACTGGAAGGGGGACATTCCAGTGGATGAGCTAACCAAGGAATTGTGAGCATATTCCACCCATGCCAATTGCCGAGCCCAGGACAACGGTTCGCTAGAGACCATGCAGCGAAGTGCCGTTTCCAAATCTTGGTTCACTCGTTCAGACTGCCCATTGGATTGAGGGTGGAACCCTGATGAGAGGCTGACAGAGGCACCCAACAGACGACAAAACTCCTTCCAAAACGCGGATGAGAACTGGGGACCACGGTCAGAAACAATGTCCAGAGGGATGCCATGGAGGCGGAACACATGCTGCTGGACTATCAATGCAGTTTCCTTGGCGGAGGGGAGCTTCGGTAGTGCCACGAAATGGACCATCTTACTGAATCGGTCCACGATAGTTAGTACAGTCGTCATCCCCTCGGATACTGGCAACCCCGTCACAAAGTCCAAGGAGATGTGGGACCATGGGCGGCGGGGAACCGGAAGTGGATGTAACAGACCGGCCGGACGTTGGTGGGATGTTTTGTTCTGGGCGCACACTTGACAGGCGGAGACATATTCCCTAACGTCCTTGGCCATGGTAGGCCACCAGAAGCGTCGGGACAAGAAACTGTGAGTCCGAGCCGACCCCGGATGGCAAGAAAAGTGAGAATTGTGCCCCCATTGGAGGACCTCGGACCGTAAGGGTTCGGAGACGAATAGTCGACCCTCGGGACAGGAGCTGGGGCCCGCCTGATCGGGTATCGCCTCTCTGACTCGGGACTCGATATCCCAGGAGACTGCTGCCACCATACAGGAAGCTGGAAGGACCGTTGCGGGACCCTGAGGTGTGTCATTGGAATTCTGGAATTGTCGGGAGAGCGCATCGGGTTTCACATTTCGAGATCCGGGTCTGTAGGACAGAGTGAAGTTAAAGCGGGTGAAAAACAGGGCCCAACGTGACTGGCGAGGATTGAGCCGCTTGGCCGATCTAATATATTCTAAGTTCTTGTGGTCAGTCCAAACTATGAACGGCACCGTTACCCCCTCCAACCAATGCCGCCATTCCTCCAGGGCTAGCTTGACGGCCAACAACTCACGATCCCCCACGTCGTAGTTGCGTTCGGCCGGGGACAACCGCCGGGAAAAGAAGGCGCACGGGTGCATCTTCTGGTCCTTGTCCGACCGCTGGGACAGGACAGCACCCACTCCCACATCTGAGGCGTCCACCTCCACTACCAGTTGGCGTGCAGGGTCCGGTACCTGGAGTATGGGGGCCGTAGAGAAATGGGTTTTTAGACGGTTGAAAGCTGCATTAGCCTCGGAAGACCACCGAAATGGCTCTCTAGGACTGGTAAGAAGCGTGAGGGGAGCTGCCACCGAACTGTAGTTCCTGATGAACCTCCGGTAGAAATTGGCAAAACCAAGGAATTGTTGGAGCTTTTTCCGAGACTCAGGGACAGGCCAAGAGGTGACTGCTGATACCTTGGCAGGATCCATCTGAAGGGTCCCCTCCGCCACGATGTAGCCCAGGAACGAGACTGTCTTGGCGTGAAACTCGCACTTCTCTGCCTTAACAAATAAAGAGTTCTCTAGGAGACGACGGAGAACCAGCTGGACATGTTTTCGGTGTTCATCGAGGGACTTTGAGAAAATCAAGATATCGTCCAGATACACAAAAACAAAACGATTAAGCACATCTCGTAAAATGTCATTTACCAAAGATTGGAAAACAGCTGGAGCATTGGTTAATCCGAACGGCATTACCAGATACTCGTAGTGACCGTTGGGTGTGTTGAATGCCGTCTTCCACTCATCACCCTCCCGGATTCGGACTAAGTGGTAGGCGTTGCGCAGATCAAGTTTAGTGAAGACCGTGGCCCCCTGTAGAAGCTCAAAAGCAGAGGCAAGCAGCGGCAAGGGATAGCGATTCTTAACCGTGATTTCATTAAGGCCCCGATAATCTATACAGGGCCGGAGTGACCCGTCCTTTTTTCCCACAAAAAAGAACCCCGCCCCAGCAGGAGAAGAGGAGGGTCGAATGATACCAGCCGCCAAGGCATCGGAAATGTATTCCTCCATGGCCTTCCTCTCGGGAACGGACAAGGAGTAGAGGCGGCCCCGAGGAGGAGCAGACCCCGGCAGGAGATCAATTGCGCAGTCATAAGGCCTATGAGGGGGCAAGGAAGAGGCCTTAGCTTTACTGAAGACCTCCTGTAGGTGGTGGTAACAGGCTGGGACCTTGGACAGATTGGGTGGAGCCCTCGTGGAAACAGGATGATTTGGGTAAGGAGCGGCTTGCAGACAGGTTTGGTGACAGTCCATGCCCCATTCAAGTATCGACCCAGTGCGCCAGTCGAAATGGGGGTTGTGTTGCACCAACCAAGGATGACCCAGGACAAGGGGTTGGTTAGGGGAGTGAAGTAAGTGAAATCTGATCTTCTCTCTGTGATTTCCAGACAACTGTAGTTCAATGGGTTCCGTTATTTGAGATACGGTGCCTAATAGGCGGCCATCCAAAGCCCGAGCTGATACCGGGTTAGGAAGGGTTTCAACAGGTATCCCCATCTTGTGTGCGAGTGACAAATCCAGGATATTTGTTTCAGCACCAGAATCGATGAGGGCATGGAAGGGTTGAGATGTACCGGAAATAATGAGATTTGCCCGGAGAACAGGTCTATCAGTCTTGGGGGACGATACTAAAGCTGAGCTCAATCGGATGTCCCCTATATCCGACGAGCGTTGGCTTTTAACGGGCAATTGACCACCCTATGTCCCTGGCCGCCGCAGTAATAACATAGCCGTTCAGTACGCCTTCGCTGGCGTTCTTCGACGGAGAGAAAGGTGCGGTCCACCTCCATCATCTCATGAGGTGCGGTAGAATTGGTTGGGGGGTTCGGTATCTTACTAATGTCTTGACTTAGCCGGGTGATGGGTTGGCTGGGATCTTCTCTCTCTCTGCGTCTTGCCTGAACCCTACGGTCGATCCGGGCGGTCAGTTCGATAGCATTGTCAAGAGTTACCGGAGGAGCGTGGGAAACCAATTCGTCTTTGATATAACCGGACAAGCTATGGAGGTAGGCGTCGACCAGCGCCTCTTCGTTCCAGTGACTCTGGGCTGCTAGTGTGCGAAAGTCAATGGCATAGTCGGCAATGGAGCGTCTCCCCTGGCGAATGTTCAAGATTGAACGAGCAGCATCGACTGATGAGGCTCCAGAATCAAAAACTTTAATCATCTCCTGGCTTAGCAAATTAAAAGAGGTGCATGCTGTCGCCCCCCGTTCGTATTCTGCCGTTCCCCAAAGGCGGGCTCTGCCAGTCAGATGATTTATCACAAAAGCCACCTTCGCCTTTTCGTTCACAAAGGCTCGCGGTTGTAGATCAAAAATTAGTCGGCAATTTATAAGAAAGGGGCGGACCTGGGCGGGCTCTCCACTGAATCTCTCTGGCGAACCTACTCGTGGTTTAACACTGCCGACCTGATCAGAAAGGGGCGGAACTGGATCTTGTGCTCGTGTTGCCGGGGGAGCTTCGCACTGTTCAAAAAATTCTTGGTGACGTCGTACTTGCCGGACTAGTGTGGATACGTCGTGGACGATCTGTTGTATTGCGCCTTCGGTGTGTTGTAGGCGCTGTAGCGCGGATTCCTGTTCGGCATTTCCGCATCTCTCAGAGGTGGGACGAACTGTCGCTGGATCCATGCTTTGGTTCGAGTGTTCTGTCATGGAACAGAACAAGGACTCGGATCCAATAGCGTCAGTTAAAGGCTTTATTGTGACAAGATTCGGTGGAGCAGGCTTGGGACGTCGAGCCTTGGCAGTGGAAAGCCTCTTGGGACGATATGGCAACTCCGTGGTGAAAACGCGTGGCGAAACGTAGCAGGTAAGTCGGTGGCCGGGGCGGAAGAGTAGATCGTAAACTTTTAACAGACAAGGGTCAGGCAACGAGAATCAGACTTGGAATATACATGGGCTTGTGGTACCTTGAATGTTGGAGGTTCACTCAGGAAATGAGGAAGACACTCGAACGTCCATCTCTGGACGCTGACAGCTTATGTAGTAGACTTCCACCAATCAAGAGATCGCGTTCCAGCACACCAGCTGATTACCTCAGGTGACTCCGGTTAGGTAATCACGACAGTAAACATCAATAAAAGAGAACACTAGGTATACACTAAATATAGAGGAAGACCAGCGCCAAGGATCCGGTGCTCGCTGGACGAGGGAAACAAGCCGCTCACGGGATCGGAGCGTGTTCGGAATGCGGAAGTGGAACTTCCGGAGCAGGAGATCGTAGCGTGGCCAAACAGGAAAAACGGGTCAATGGCCGGGACGGGAAATCAGAACATGGTCGGGGGTCAAAAACGGGTCGTTAGCCGCGAAGGTAGATCAGAACGTGGTCGAGGTCAAAAACGGGTCATAGCCGGAGAAAAACGGGGAATCAGGAACAGACAAGAGGGGCACGGGTGACAAAACGGGACCGACGGGAGTCAGAGTCAAAATGCTTGCCTTGTGTAAACAGAGGTTCGCTGACGGACTGACAAAGGGCGGGTGAGAGCACTGAGCTTAAATAGGAGGGGGAACCAATCAGGTAAGCAGCAGCAGCTGGCGACAAACGAGCGGGCACAGGTGAGTGTAATGAGTAATCATGGCATGGCACTGACCGGGTTAAAAAAGTGTAATGATTTTTGTTCGGAACATTTTATCAAGGGAGAGTGTCTCCTTGAAAAGTTAAAAGTTAAATATTTGCTCTATTAATTATGTGTTATCAATGCCCAACTTAGTTCAAAGATCCCTTATGCTATTTTTCAACTGTCCCTATCTGCTTTTATCTTTTTTTTTTTAGCATAGCTGTTTGAAGCAGAACACATTAGATAGGAGGTATAGGGGTTGGAGGCAGTGCTGGAGAGCTACTTAATGCTCCCCCCACGTTTTTTTTTGTGTTCATTTTTGCGTTTGTTAGTGTAGCATTAAAATAGTGACAATAAGAAAAAGCCTGCTTCATGAAAAGTCCAAACGCCAACCCAAACCCCAAGATGAAATTCGAAGAGTTTATTCGAGTGTTCTAAAAAATGCACAAGGCTGCAATAGCGGTAGACAGTAAATAAGTTCCACATTCCGTACAGCTCCTTTAAATTAAAATAATTTCTTGCTAGACTGATCTAAACTTTCCCAGCTCTGCTTTAACCCGGATTGTTGCGGGTGGCAGACGACGACGTCATCGTAGATTTCTTATATTGTTGCGGTGAAATAGCAAATATTATCCTTTAATACGCAACACAAAATTTACTGCAATTGCGGCAATAACTAAGAAATATACTGAAATATTTTTTTATCTTGTTTATTTATAAAAGAAAATAAACTTGTTTATATGATTCATCTTTGTTTTTAGTATACATTATCCATACTCACCAACACTGCCGCTTTACGCATTAGACACGCTTTCCTTGAAAATGCCTACCGATTTCGTAACAAAATGCACCACTTGTTCAATTTCAAACCACAACAAAAAAAAACTTCACTCGGGACAGAAATTTTTGTTTATACCTGCTTAATTTTGAAGTAAGTGTATAAAGAAACCACTCCAACAATCACATTAGAGTTCCGTTTTGGTAAAAGTTTCCCACTTCCTGTTTTGAATAGGAACATATATATATGTATATATATATATATATATATATATATATATATATATATATATATATATATATTTTTTTTTTTTTTTTTTTTTCTAATCTGGAGACAGATTATGTTTTCCCTTTTTTAATGTCAAACATTCTGCATGAATGTAATTACACCTCCCACGCAAATTAAATTGCTTTAGTTGTCGGGCGATAGAAGGGGCACAGTTCTGCATTAGTTGCATATTTAGATGTAAATTAAACACTTAATTAACTGATTTGAATAAAACGTTAAGCACAATTTAAATCACATGGACATGTATGCAAATCCAGTACGTCACAGAGTAAGCAGAACCATGACTCCACAAGGTCAAGTCAAGTCAAATCAAGTCATTTTTATTTGTAAAGCCCTTAATCACAAAGAGTCTCAAAGGGCTGCAAAGTTATGGCACAGACTATTATTTCAGACTATTATTACACCATCCCCTGATCTGGAACCAACATGAGGGCAAGGAAAAACTCAAAAACCTCAACATGAGGAAAATGAAGAAACCTTGAGAAGGGACCGCACATGTGGTATCCCTCTTTCAGGATTACCAGACAGCAAAGGATGTTACAATTACAAACAATACAGAGATATTGTCCACAAAAAGTATAGGTTATTCATATGCTATAGAGTAAAAGTGTGTTTTAAGCTTAGATTTAAAGGTGTTTGTTTAAATTTTCAGCCTGATACAGAATTCCATTTTAAAATCATATACTTTTAAAACAGAATATTTTTTTCCTATTTTTTTTATTAATAGTAATTGACCATTGCTTTAATTTTAGGATCTTGTTTGTCAATAGCCGCTAAAATGCAGCATTGCGAGTATCATTATCTTAAAAAAGTATGGTAACGGCATTGATATTAATACTGTATGTCATACCAGCATTTGTTCATCCCTATGTTTCAATAACTGTTCAGTTCAGGTTCAGTCAATGTTTTGGTTTTGATGATTGCGTGAAAGTGAAAAGTTTTAGACATTAAAGTCTTAGTGTTAATTCTACCTAATCCCTGAAAGAGCCCTGATTATTTTAACGACTTATTTTATTCTAATTTGTTTTAATATACATGTACAGTTCTCAAACAGCCTTAGTTAGTTAGTTAGTTAGTTATTACAAAAACGTAACAAAAATAAATAGACCAAAATATTTCCCTTATTACACACATAAAAAAACAAAAATGTGTACTTGAACATAATTTTGGAGGATGCAAATGTATTAAAAATGCAAAGGTTTGTAAGGCAAAATAACGACATTTCTGATATTTTATCAAAAAAGACATGCTCTTTCCCATATCAATCCCAAGCCCTCTGGATGGTTGGATGGATAGGTAGGTTAAACAAAACCTAATTCTAGATGACAATTTTTTGGACCTAATATAGCTAAAACAGGATGGCACCGTTCTCAGGTCATGGATTCAAGTCCAGCTACCCGCCTCCCTGTGGAGGGTTTAAATGTTCTCCCAGGCCTGCGTGGGTTTCCTCCCGGCACTCCAGTTTCCCCCACATTCCAAAAACATGCATGGCCGGTGAATTGGTGACTCCAAAATGTCCTTAGGTATGAGTGAGCATATGAATGGTTGTGTATCTCTGTGTGCCCCGTGACTGGTTGGCAACCAGGTCAGGGTATTCCCTGCTCACTGCCCAAAGACTAGTGGGATGGGCCCCAGCATCCCCGTGACCATACTGACAATAAGTGGTGCAGTTAATGGATGGATAACTAAAACAGACCAGACCAGATTTACCTAAACCCATAGCCCCAAAAATATCAGGTGCTGGCAGCAACTGTGTAACAATAAAATTGTAATCACCATTTGATTCAATTTCATGGCAGCATGAGTTGTGAATCATCATGACTTCATATAAAAAAAAGATGTTTACCGTCAATAATCTCATTCAAGGCTTTGCAAGGCACGGCAAATGGAATGTTCTCAGTCAAGTAATTATTCTATCATTATTGTCATGAGATTTGGGGAAGCAAAGTAATGAGAAAGGCAATGACATATTGAGGCAGTTAGTGCACTGGATCCTGAGAGGAAAATTCTTTCTGGCTTGTATCTTCCATGAAGCGGCAGAGAAACACATCAAGATGCAAAGCGAAAGTACTTTCATGGTAATACAGAGCGCTGAGGGGTAAATTATCCCAAGCACTGTAGGTGATTAAACTGGATTTGACAGTTTGTGAGTGAGTATGATGAAGAGGTTCTGATACACCGCTGAGTCAGGTCGCAGAGAGCACATCTCCAAATGCTACTTGTCCATACTTTGATGCTGGTGTCTGCTGGCTCCTGTTCAAGATCCGCAACGTTTATCGAAATGCCCACACGTGCCATAATCTCCCGTGATGTTACTACAGAGAACAATAGCCGCATGAATAGCGGTTGCCTTTTAGCAAATGGACTTTCAGGGAAACAGAGACTGGATTTTCATCTTGTGTTACGCTCACCTCTGTAAATCAAAATTAAACCCTTCTCCAAACAGATTTGTAAAAACTAATTCAGTAAGGGGATTTGAAAGAGAAAAAAACGAGGGAACAGGTATCGTGAGTGGGCCATGGAGGAGAGGGAAGAGATTACCTCTGTTTCTTCAATGCTACTATTTGCTTTGAGCTTAATCCATAGCCAGAGACTCTGAGCTCCCACACTGCAGACATTCAAACACTCGCCTCTTTGAAACGCTTAGCTTTGGCTCTGGTGAAATACTGAGAGGAGGAAACCTGCCATGTTTGTAATGTATGAGTTTCAAGGACTAAAATAGTTTCAGCTTCTCCCATCAGTTTAAGGGTTTATTATGTCTCCATGGACTAAGTAACTCATGCTAAATATAAAATATAAGAAATCTGTAATAAATATACAAATACAATTTATTGTTATTATTATTTTTTTTTAAACATGAGAAAAAAAAGTCAAAAAGAAACAAAAACAATGTAGCCGTAGCATGTCCGAAAAGGAATAGTAAGAAGCATATGCCTATTTAATCCTACCCCTTTGACTTCCTTAATAATAATGTCTTACTGCTAGATCTCCTGTCTATTTACACGTGTCACTGGTAAAAAGTGTAGTTTTCAATTTTAGCCTCGGCTGAACTATGCAGCTTGGGTTTTTTTTTTTTTTTTTTTTTGGGGGGGGGGGGTCTCCCTCAAATCAGGTGTGCACTACAAGTGCAGCGCCTAAAAATGAACCGTTTGGCGCTGAAGTGCGTATTTTGGCGACATGCAGCAAACAAAAGTGAAAAAATAAAATCATATTCTGCAGATTACAAGCTGCAAATAGTTAAAGAATTGACCAAAAAGCAGAAAGATTGTAAAGCTTGTAAGTTATTGGCAAGAAGCACAAATGACGTCTGATGTAAGGGAGGTGGACCGAGAAACCCGTGTGTCTTTTACCCCAACACTGAGGGTGATTTTTTTTTTTTTTTTAGATTTAGTGATTTGGAGTTTAACTAAAGTTTGGTAGCTATTTTCTTCATCTTAATAATCAATGCAGTTAAAGTATGTGCACGCCGTGTAGATCCTCCGAAAAGGGAATAAAAAAAACGGGGAAAGTGAAGCCCGATTGGCTCGACATAATGATTGACATTTTAAGCCCGAGCCTAACATCTTACCTCTATTTCAGAGTAATCTTTGTCATAGCCTACCCCATCCTTGAAGTTTTTTTCTCCGAAGAAATGGCCCTTCTCCGCTATTTGAAGGGGCAATGTGTAATATAAAGTTAATCCTAGTGGTACAGAAAAGTTTCAACCAGTTAAACATTGATTCGAATATCAGGCAATACATAAACTATTATACCAATGTTAATTAAAAAAAATAATAATCAAAGGTCAAGGAATTTGTACAGTGGAACCTCGGTTTTCGAACGCCTCTCAGTTCGAACAATTCGTTCGAGAAATTCTTGCTTCGCTGTTCGGTCAAAAAATCGGAGTTCGAACGCCGGTAATGCATCAAATCAAGTCACATTTATTTGTATAGCCCTTAACCACAAAAATGTCTCAAAGGGCTCCACAGGATTACAATGACACCATCGCCTGATCTTAAACCAACATGTGGGCAAGGAAAAACACAAAACCTCAGCGTGAGGAAAAAAGCCATTTTAGTCATTAGGTGACCAAACCCCTCAATTCCAACCCTTAATGCTGAGCGCCAAGCAGGGAGGCAATGAGTACCAATGTTGTAAGTCTTAGGTATGACTCGGCCGAGGCTTGAACCAGCGACCTCCCAGTCTCAGAGCGGGCGCCCTACCATCTAGGCTACCGAGCTATACTGTAGCCTATGTAGGCCTGTAAATGATAAAAAGGATCCGCCCCCTTTACCTCCGAATAACTTTAGCCAATAGTGATCGATTCAAATGATGATTGACACATTGGCTGGGAAATGAAACGCCGGCATATGTATCTCAGCATACACCGCGGAACACATCGCCTACGAGGAAAAATCTAGTCGGCGGCTGCTTGCCTTTGTTGCGAGACTTTGGGACTTAATATTGATCCATATATAAGGCGCACTGTATTATAAGGCGCATGGTCAGTTTTTGAAAAAAATAAAGGCTTTTAGGTGCGCCTTATAGTGCGGAAAATACGGTATTTGGAAACCTACAGAGGTTGGGCCAAATGAACAAGAACGGAAGCAGTTGGCTGTTGATGAAGATGAAGCCATGCTTTAATGAGAACAATAGGTGAGTGGCTTAATAAAAAAAAACAATATTGTTCAGAATGAGCAAGTACTTGAATTGGAATTATACTTTTATCTTTGGGTTGATACTTTTTTTCCATTTTACCTCACACTATAATAAATAGTGTGGGGGAGTTTTGATATTATACGTACAATATCATTTTTAAATTATATCCAATTGTGTTTACATTACTGACTTTATTTTCAAAATATTGTGCCGCGGAAAATATTTTAGTAGCCTTGTTGAGATTTTTATACAGTATCCATCCATCAATCCATTATCTGCACGGCTTATCCTCAGTAGGGTCACAGGGGTTCTGGAGCCCATCCCAGCCATCTTCGGGCAGTGGGCACTGGTTGCCAGCCATTTGCAGGGCTCACTTGCTCATCCACACCCAGGGACAATTTGGACCAGCCAATAAACTTGACATGCATGTTTTTGGAATATGGGAGGAAACCGGAGTGCCCAGAGGAAACCCACGGTAGCACGGGGAGCACATGCAAACTCCACACAGGAGGTTTGATCTCATGACCTCAGAACTGTGCCGCACACATGCTAACCATTGCCTTTTTATACAGTATCAATATCAAAATTACAAGTATCGCCCACCCCTATTGAGAGTATTTATATTGACTGAACTGATAAGACTTCTTATGTTACATAATTTCTTGACTAAGGTTATCCCTCAAAATAAATACAGTAAACTAAGTAAACTTTAAATCAACTTTTCCTGGGGTTGCCAAACAATATTATCAAGCTCCAAGTTTACACCTAATCCAAAGGCAAGCGTCAAATATAATACTTGAGGGGAGTATAAAAAAGAAAGGCTACAGTATGTCATCTGCTGGCATTTGCACCTGCCAAAATGTCAGCATAGCGATGACAAAAACTGCACTTTCCTATTGAGGATCGTTGAATTGAGTCTCTGCCTGTTTTTGCAAAATGTGACACTGCGGAATAAAAACTCACTGCATCAAGGGGTTGTAGTCGTTAAAGAAGCTGAGCAAAAAAAATCTTTGATATAAGCACAGGGCTCAAGATAAAAGTTACATTGGCAAAGCTTTTAAAGGATTGAAAGCAACACTGATGATAACGCTTAAAGGGAACACTTTCATCGTTTCCATTTCAATGCAAATTCCACCAATTATTGAGTTCTTTCACGACACCCAGGGTACATTTTTAAGATTGTAAAGGGGCAGTGAGCATTAGCTGATCACTTGTATTGTGTAGTGTGGGGTTTAGCAACAAGCAGTTATGGAGCTGCATGTGGCTCTTTGGCACATTCTAGTGGCTCCCTGGCGCACTTTGAGAAATGTTTGATATTGGAAAAGGATATTGTTTTTGTCGAACCGACGTAAACATTCTTAATGTCATGTACTGTATATTCTTTTGAGGAGTAAAACTTGTTTTTTTTGCGAGTCCAAACATGAATTTATTTTCATTTGGGTCCAATGTGGCTCTTTCAACATTTTGGGCAACACCTGGTGGAGTGCAACTGAAAACGAGTTCTAAATGAATAAGGAAGAAAAACAAACTCAGTATAAGCAAAGTGATCAAGCTGCACCATTTTGCGACTCATTTATGTTGCCCAGCCTTACGCCAGGTTTTCATTCTGAGGAGGAAATTATTTGCAGAAAGACGGTGAACAATCATGTCAGCTTCCCCTAGGTAAGCCTCAAGGTGTGTAAAATAAATAGAAATTCCTTGATGAATTTAAAAAAAATGCACATTTATATAATAGTTTTTTATAATAGTGTATTTTTGCTTATTATTAAAATCAATATTGATTTTTTTAATGACTGAAAGTTTTTTTATTATCATTACGAGGCGTTAAATAATGCACACTGTCCCTTTAAGTCTACACTTGCAAGTCTCATCTCATTAGCTGCACCGCTTATCCTCAGTAGGGTCGCGGGGGTGCTGGAGCCCATCCCAGCAATCATTGGGCAGTGGGCAGGGGACACCCAGAACTGGTTGCCAGCCAATCGCAGGGCACACAGGGACAGACAACTCGCTCGCTCATTCACACCTAGGGACAATTTGGACCGGCCAATCCACCTGAAATGCATGTCTTTGGAATGTGGGAGGAAACCGGAGTGCCCGGAGGAAACCCAAGCAAGCACGGGAAGAACATACAGACTCCGCACAGGAAGTCCGGTAGCTGGATTTGAACCCACACAGGAGTTCCCAAGACCTTAGAACTGTGCCGCGCACGCGCTAACCACTGCGCCGCTGTGCTGCCCTTACACTTGCAAGTGAAAAGCAAAAAATGAGTCAATTATTTTACTGGCGCAGATACAAAATACTTTTAAGCACTGAACATTTCCAGTTTTGCTAAACATCCTGTTAGACTTTGACATCTCAGTTTGCTGTTTTCGAATCATTATGAAGAGAAAAGAGAATCAGTGTGTAGCTTGATGCCTGTAGGGTTGTTGGCTGTCTGCTTGACACATCATGGAGAAATTCACTTGACTTGTATGGTAGCAATTTGTGGAGAGACCCGACATGAAACCTGCCCAGGGGCCGTGAAAAACAAGCGCTTTCTCGAGATGCCGTAGCCAGCCATAGCGTTGCCTGTTTTGGGCTCTGCAAATCACAGCATGAAAAATTAACCTGCTCGCTCTACAGAGCGGCCTTACAAATCCTCCCCACCTGACAGCCTTCTCACACACTCTGCGCTTCATCTCTTGTTCTCTCATGCCGCTTTCTTTTACCAGGCGCTCTTCCTTTTCTCAATTTCAACACACGACCAGCTTGGCCTGTGTAATGACATACTGCTGCAGATTTTGGCTTCAAAGCCGACATCTCTTTGTTGAGTCTTTAGCTATCATATCATATTTAAGATGCTAATATACTTTATGTGTAATACATTTGAATATTATTCATACTCACATAATTGTGCTCTTCCACTACAGAACCTGTCATCCATCCATTCATCCACCCATCACTCCATCCATCCATCCATCCATCCATCCATCCACCCACCCATCCATCCATCCTTTGTCATTTTGGGAGAAAATAGGTCGCAGGTTTGATTCAAGGTTCCTCCAAGTTAATTGTAAAGGAACAGAACCCCTGAGGCCTCTGATAAGCAGGTAGGCGGCTTGCATGGCTGACCCCACTATTGGTGTGTGAGTGTGTGAGTGTGTGTGTGAAAGAGTAAGGCGTTGTAAAAATGCAGCCCATTTACCAAGAAACTTAATTGCCTTAAAGTATCCATGGTTGTCCTGAAATTCTCCTACCGTTGTAATATTTACGATCACTTCTCCAAGGAGGCCCAGGAGCTCTCTGTACCAGATTTTCAAGACATCTCAGATGTTTCTTGTCAACTCGCAGGAGCAGCGGCTGGACTGTTGAATCGTTCCTCGATGACAGAGATTCTCACCCTGTCTCTAAAGGAGAGCCCAAAAAGTGGTTCTAACCTTACTAAGGACTGTGGGCGGTGGAAGCTTTTTGTCCCCCTTCATGCTCAATCCAACCTTCAGGGTTGGTTGAGATTTTTGGACAAAGAAACAAGACCTGAAGAGAGCACAACTGTTGAGGACTTTGATTACAATGAAACAAAATATGAATGATAAACAATTCTAAATAATAATAAATAACTCGCAGCAGGAGCCACTAGACTGTTGAATTGTTCCTGGGTGACGGATCTTCTCACCGTGTCTCTGAGGGAGAGCCCAAAAGTTATTATAACCTTGGTAAGTACTTTAGGTGGTGGAAGCTTTTTGTCCAGCTGCATGTTCAATTCAACCTTCAGGGTTGTGTGAGATTTTTAGACAAAGAAACAATAGATGAAGAGAGCACATCTGTTGAGGACTGTTGAGTGTACCTTGCCAATGACGGATGCAAAAGGCTCTCTGTGGATGATAGATGGCTGGTAATATATGCATTGAAAATGACTGTATCTGATATCTTATTAATTAAAATGAATTATATTGGTCAGCTATCCATATTCCAGGCATTTCTCAAGGACATAGAGAACTGCATTATTTAACTTTCTTATTACAAAATCCAAGTCAACTCGATTTAAAGAAAAAAATAATCAAGATCAAGGTTTGTTTAAGTGGCAATTTCAAAGTAGCTATGTGTCAATAATTGAAAACATGAGGTTGTAAATCTAAGTGCATTTAGATACAGCTTACTGCTTAGGTGCAAAGTTTAATCAAACAGATTGGCTTCAGAGCAGAGGACGAGGGAGCTGAATTTATTGGCAGCCATCGAACAAGCTGTGGGCTTTATTGCAGCTATCATTCAGAATGAAATTAGCAGTGTGACTGGCTATTTTAGAGGAATAACTTGAGCATGGAAATTGATGTGGCTAAATGTCATGTGAAATGTCACCATAAAAAAGATGTTGTTTCTTAGAATTACTGTTCACCAATCGGCTTTCTTCTGTAGGGTATTTATATTCTCAAAATTCCTCTCCTTCAAAGTCACCGCCAAGCAATTTAAGTTGAATATCTTGATACATTTTTGAAGATATGAAGCGGGCTTGGCAGGGGAGATTTATATGAAAGTGCCAGGGTCACAAAAAGTGCTCCAAAGCTGCCTTGTATCTACATTTCATTCATAGAATTGCTTGACAGAAAAATAGAAAAGCATCGGACCTTGAGAAAAGCGAGAGAGCCAGCCCTTCCACAAGGCTATGTAGACCCGATAAGACTCTTTCAGCTAAAGGGCATCAGTTACAGTTGGTGTCCAAAACTGGTTTTTGCCCCCATGACACGGGTGGACCACCATACAGTTGCAGATTTAGATGAAAACCGAATTTTTGATCTATAAAGGCACAACAGATTTTACAATGCACTGGATTATACGACGCAACCTTCCCCTAAAAATATTTTGAGATATATTTTTCAGACATGTGACGCACCAGACTATAAGGGCCATGAAATTGAGACTAAAGTAAGCGCTGCCCTCACGTATAATGGTTGGGATCTTAGACAACAGGACAAAGTCCCACAAGATTAGTCAGTCGATAATAAGTATTGCTGATTAAAATGATAAAATATTGTCTTGCACCTGTAATCAAATCCGTACGTCGTCTGTACTAAAAGCATCAGTGTTTTTTTTTAAATTACACTAATTGATTTGCATAGTGCATTCTAAAGGAAAATCAAAATACAAGCAATAAAGGAAATCAAAATATAAGCATAGAGTGTTTTGTTAGATGATGCTGCGTATTTTATGAAAATGTGAGGATATCTGCATGAGCGTGTGACGGATGAAACAGGATGTGTGGTGCAAGAATTAGAACAAACGGGTAACTACCCGAACAGGTCAATGACTCAGAGGCCTGCAACCACAACCAGGAGCGGGAAACACGTGATCCTGCTGGGGAGGAAAGACCAATCAGAGCGAGCTAAGGGTAAATGCAGTATACACATAGCCCATAGAATTATGCTAGAATCGTTTGTTGCTGTGCTATTTGCATATTGTAGAGTATAAATTAATGCTGGGCTACTCGGATGCGAGGTGTGCCTGCTGGTGTGAACAGAGACGCACAAGATTGTATTTAGAGGGACCTGAGACCCAGTTGTTTGTATTAGATTTGTGTGTTAGGAATAAATCCACTCGTGTGTGAAATGCCGGCTTCCTGATACCTTTCTATTGCAGAACGAGCGCGCGTATTGTTGGATGAGTAGCGTTTGGGGAAGGTCAGAAATTGGAGTCAGATTATTAATGTAAGTGTGTATTGATAAAGTAATAATTCCAACAATTCTCATAGATTAACCAGTCTCTCCTCTTCTTTCCTGATTGTCAATAACCTCTCGGTTTACATGAATAAGTACGTCAAAGAGATTGTATAATATTTTAAGAATACAAACTACACAGACTCAAAGTGAGCATAAAGCACCATTATTCTTTTATTTTTTTTGCCGGGCCATTCACCAGGTTTTTGTTGGATACCTGTAGCAGCAAAACGGAACACAAATATGCAATATCCCTCTAGGTGAGGCTCATGTAATGTAAAATACAACGAGTCTTTAAAAAAATGCACATTTGTATGATAATCGATCCAATAATTATTAATCAATATTCTTTTTTGGCATTTTTTGAATGCCGTCCCTGCAATATGGATTTATTTAATGCTGATTGACTAGTTTATTTTCATTTCAATTCTTAATAGTTTTATGGAAAAAGAACAATATTTGAGTACAAGTCGTGTTTTTTCTACAGCCCCTAATCACAACAACTTTTAAAGGCCTGCACAGACCACAGTCTACTATTACAGCATCCCCTGATCTTAAACCTACATGAGGAAAGGACAAACTCATGAACCTCAGCATGAGGAAAATGAAGAATCATTTTGAAGTGTAAGATTTTTTTATAATTATTTGTGAAAAACCCAATTTGGCCCAACTTGACTTAGAACCAAGCTCCCTCGGCCCCCAAGCATAAGACCCCTGGTCTATAGACATGATAATTTCCTATTCTGTGTACATCAGCGTGAAGGCTTCCAAAGGTTCCAGAAACTGTGAGTTTCTCAACCCAGTTTTCGCACATTTTGATGTAGAGAAGCTCTGTACACATGCAACCTGAGCACAGGAAAATATCTTCTATTTTCTCTCTTTTTGCCTTTATTTTATTCTTTTCTTCCATTGTTTTATTTCATTGTTGTCTTCTATTATTATTTTATTTTCTATTTTTGCTTTATCTGTCCCTCAAAAGTAATTTTGTGCACACCGTTATATAATGATGTTTATGAGCTTTTTGGAGTGAGAGGACCCACTTGGTAAAGGAAAATATTGCAAACACGTAGCTCAGCACACAACTGGATAACAGGTGCAAGATGAGTGAAATGAATGATAACAGTCCTTCTTTTAACATGTTTCTTTTTTTTTCCTGGCTTTTTTGGGTCAAACTAGCATCTCTCTACTCTACATTGTACCTGACTCATAACATTCCCGCTCTGTGTTTATTTTACCACTACAAAAGTGTGGTGGTGGGCAAAACCAATTTTTAATTTGTGATGGGGGAATTCCCCCAGATGGTTGAACTGACCTCATCTGTTGCGCTGAATGTGGCCAAATAGCTGATTAAAGAATGGATGCAACAGTAAGGGTAGATAGATGAATTGCCAGATACATGTTCACATTTTTTTCTCACTTAGCCAGCCCAACATAGACCTTGACTTAAGCCGGCCATTTGCGGAATCTCCCATTCTTCCCAATTAGCCACTGTGGCATTGAATACAATACTAGTAAAATTGAAAATACAGTATTTCACTTAGTCTTAACTCTAAACACACTAAACAGCACTGAAGCCAACACACTTAAATGACCGACACTTGGAACAGGGTCCCACTTGTTTTGGCAGGACATATCAGAAGCCCACATCACCTCACTTGCACACCAGCTGGGGATCTTTTCCCTCTAGAGAAACAATGTTCCATGGCTTTTATCTTAGAGATCAGACCAGCCCTATCATTGGCCACTGCCCAGTTGGACAAAACCCTTCTTTCCCTCTCACAAATGGTTTGTGGATGGTCATGGTTTTTCCCACCTGGGCCTCTTGGGTGTAAGCCCAGCCACTCGCCTTTGAATCCTATCTCCTAATTGTAGGGAGTTCATGGGGACCCCAATCTAACAGGATTTTTTTTTATCATGAAGGTGGCAAGATAATTTAAACCAAGGGTTTGACTTAAGGAACCACCGTTGCACCCTAATTACAAAAAAAAAACGTTTTAAAACATGTGCCTAAACAACTGCAACCATTCAATTATGTATACTATATTAGAAAATTAATATAACGGTCAAAAAAGCTAAAAATGTAACATTTTTTAAAAACTCAACCAGAAACTCCTACACCATTTCGGTATTTCATAATAATTTACGTCTTCATATCGATCATTGTTGTACTCTTTTCCACTTTTCCTGCCCATTATCGCTAACTCTATTGGGACCCATTATAATGGGAAAAAAAAACAAATAGAAAACAAACGAAATCACAACGATATGTGTTTCCTCAAATAAAATCTGTGCGGCCACGATTGTCTGAACAGGAAGAAGGGATACAGCATGGCAATATCGCCAACTACTGTTAAGGAGTGCTTCATTGTGTTCTTAGCATATAATGCCGATGCAAAATATGGTCCCAACCCACTAGTTGAGAAACACTCATTCAAACTACACATGTCAAAACCTCTGGCAATGTTTTAACCCAATGTAGCCCTGGACTCAAAAAGTTTGTCCGTACCTGACTTATACCTAAATACTTTTTCTTAATAAACTAAAATAACTTGAATAAAAATTGACTTGAATAATATATTTTTCTTAAAAGAAACCCAAACATGTGAGTAAAGCATGATTTTATTTTTCGCATTTCTTTGTGTGAACAAACCATATGATCCAGCGAATTCACATTCACAACATTGGTGATCAATACATAACCTTAGATATTGAAAGGTCAGTTTTGAACTCTGCGCATTGTTGCAGTTGTATTGCAGATTGAAAAGATGCTACAATGCACCACACTCAGTAATGCTTCCTGCCATTGTATATACATATTTTCTTATATAGCAACCGAGAAATGCATGACTGGAAAATCAACAATGGCCAGATTGAAGGTAAAATGACATAAACATGACTGTGTAATGAAGTAGGCTATGAGGATCGTTATACTGAGCTTCTTGTAAAGCTTCTGGCTTTCACAAAGCTCTTTTTGATTAGCAAACAGCAGCCTGGAGATAAAACATACGCAAAGGCACCAGCTGGATTTTGCATGTAAAGAGACTCAAAGCTTTTCGCACAAAGTAACTGATCTATTCCTAAGAAGAAAAAAACCATGATGCTTTAAATCCTTATTTTGCTTTATTCTTTTGTTATCTCTTTCTGGTCAAGTCAATTCAAGATATACAGTATATGTTAGAACATAAAATTAATTGATCCCAAGGCAGGTAAACTTACTACAGCAGCAAGCTTTATTATATCAAACAAGTATAAAACACCCATTAAAATTCAAAAGATCTTTTAGTGGTGACATTTACATGAACTGTATAGTTATTCCTATTGAAGAGTCTTCTTGTTGTATGCAGGACTGACTAGATTGTGGTTTTGTTCCTTCCTACAATAATGGTGTAAAGGTCTGGCATTAAACAAGCTGCTGATGGACTCAACAGTGTAATGTAGTTGGTGAGATGAGATCCATGATGGATGCCTGCTTGACTAACATCCCTCTGTCTGCCACTTCGTTGATAGAGTGTTTTTGGCAGCCCAACCAAAAGCCCTCTCTCCCGATCACTCTGCTAAGTCTCTTTTTATTTCTGCCCACGGTCCTCTTCCTGAGCATACAAAGACATAAAACCTCGCCAAGGCCATTGCGGTGTCATAAAAGTTCCTGTGCTCAGCTTATGAGAGCATTCCAGTCTATCTTGTTTAGTAGAACACCCAAGTACCTACGTAACTGAGTCAACCGTTTCAATGAATGAGCCCTGAATCATAAGCACTTTGTGCGTAGAATGTTCCCCTGGGAAATTTGTCACAATTACCTTGATCTTTGCTGTTTTTGACTGGAACTGATACACTAGCTGGTTCACAGAGAACACAGTCTACAACGAGTTGTAAGAAGTTTTCTGCAACAAAGAGTAATAAGAGGCAGGAGTGTGTATACTGTATGTCTCACAATTTGGTCGGTTTTTCTTGAATTAAGTTTTTAGGGCAGTCTTCAAATATAATCTTTAATAAAAATATTTATATCAATGCTGTATTTGATTTAGTGTATTCGTCAATCAAGGACCCTCAAGACCAATTGTTAAAAAAGTGGAGTGTAGTCTCATGCATTTGTGACATTAGGATACGTTAGTTCATTTTATCTCTTGTGTGATACTCTTGTAGTGTACTGTGTTTTGGAGGTTGGAAGGTGAATGACAGATTCATTTGAAGAGGCAAAGTCAATATTTACGTATTAAATTTGTCTTGCCTTTGAAAATACCGCAGCAGTTCTTGAATATTTATATAAGGAAACATAGCTCTTAGTCATGAGTGAGGCTACACACGCAGTTTAACCGTAACTTATTTTATGCGGTAAGCTTCTGTATATTTCAATCAAGACTCACACACTTAAATTTTCATGGGGAATTTGTTTACCCCAACTTTACCGAAGAAAATTAAATTAATTGGGGCATCTTTGATAAATATAAGTGATGTGATCAGAGGTAGTAATCTGGCTAGAACATTCACTTAACATTTAATCATTAAACCCAAATCTGAAAGGAAATGTTTTGACTTCATTCAAACAGATAAACAGACCAGACCTATGACATGTTTTTATTAATACTTTGGTCCTTTGTTTCTTCTCAACTGGAAGCTAACGAGAAAATAGAGGAGGAGGAGGTGTCTAAATTTGGCATGTCCTCTACACTCTACACACTGTATGATTTTGAGTAGAGTGGCATATCAGATTTTGATTTCTGATTTACTACAATTGAGAAGTCTTCTACATTTAAGTATTGCAATACTATCTTCTGGAAGTAGATCTTAGAGACATCGGTGTGTTTGGAAGTGATCGTACTCTAAGGCAGGGGTCAGGTACCTATGGCTCGCAAGCCAAATACGGCTAACTCCAGGAGTGCGTAGACCTCTGAGATAAAATCACACTAATGCAAATTTAATCTATATCTTTCCAATTCTGCTATGCACAGAGTCGACTCTAGTACATACATAGGCGACCTTTACAAAATAACTCTGCTTGTACCTTGTTTAAAATAATTATTTATGAAAAAAATGCAGGTCAAAATAAGCCTCGACCATTTCAAGTAATTGCGGGACAGAGACAAGTTCAAAGGAATATATTAGTTAATATGGGGCACAAGTATCGGCATTATTCTGATTCCATAAATTCTTTTAACGTCACCCAGCAAAAAAAAAATGCGCTGAAAAACCTGATTTTGTCTGAAGAGCGGGCTTGGTGGTTTTGCTGAAATTCGTCTTAAAAAGTACGGCTTTAAAAATGAAATAAATCTAAATATTTTGCTATTTTGGCTCTTTGGGACAAAAAGTTCCCGACCCCTGCTCTAAGGACACTATTCATAGAATATGCCCATAGTTGGAGTTTTCTTTCTTTTGCAGAATTATCATAAATGGTGTCGTGTTGGTGACCAGTGTAGGACACAATTTATGTTGTAGCTTGATACCAGCCATACCAGAATGTTCAGAATTTTTAAACCTGATTTTTAAACTCTGGCCATGTTAATTCAGGTATTTTCTGTTGCTTTCAATATCATAATTTTCATCAACCAAAAATGCATTTTACTGGTCTGTATTTATTTATAAAATATGTATTTGTTATTTTAATGACTTATGCAGTGTTTGTTCATTTTCTTGTCTTACTTTCTGACTGGTAACATTTGAAAAATATGGTTTTAGGGGAAACTATAACCTGGCCTTGTCCAAACAGGAACCTATGCAGGGCTTCCTTCCTCAAGCAGCTTCCCATGCAAGGTTGAGCACATAAAATATAAAATGCAAAGATGAATGGATGGACTTCCATTGTAAAAAATTAAAGGCAAAAAAATATGAAGTTGTGTTTTTAAGTACAGCACTTTGCTCCCCAATGCTCAAATTATTTGTTGCGGTTTATGTGTGTTTGCTTTTTAATGCTTGTCTCATTACTGCTGAGAATATGGTCTACATAAGAATTTGATTGGTCCATGCATGAATGCATGCGCACATTGAGATAAAACCCAATTAATAAGAGGTTATTAAAATTTCAACAACTGTAGACAAGATAATACACTTACTGTATAAATGGTACAACTAAATAACAAATCTATACAAAAAAAAAACATATTTTGCAAACACATAATCCAGCTTCCACTCCTTAAAGTCAAGTTGTTGATATACACACTCCTACAATATGTTTGTTTACATACATGGAGCCTGCTGCTTCTCATCAGATTTATAGTTAATCTCAAGAAGGTCCTTCATGGGAGAAAATGACGAGAGAAACAGAAACTGAGTTATTCTGCTGATGAGGTTTTCAGAGCTAAGGTTCCCCGGGGAGATTTTTTTTTATGTAGAAAACCTTTTACAGAACTTCCGTAACTCAAGTGAATATGGATATAGTATGAGAGCTCATGTTCAGTCTTTACTCGTGGTGCGGAAAGCACTTGAGGATTTTCTAACATTCCTCTTAGCAGCTACAGAGAGTTGATAGGTTCCATTATCTTAAATTAAAAGCAGACAAAAGTCAACAGAATTGATAGAAATGTACTGTACAGTAACCCCCGCTGGGTCGCCGTTTACTTTTCGCAGATTCGTTGCTTTATGGATTTTCATTGTGCATTGTGTTCTGCATTCTGATTGGCTAAACAGTCGATCCACCCCTTTTCTGCTTGTGTTTGCCTATACGTTGAGGTCTACGTTTTACTTGAACAGCTTGACGAACCTACGTGAGTGCGCACATATCTTTTTCAAGTTTGAGTTTCTCTAAGAGCTATGTTGCCAACAAAATGTTCTGGATCGACAAAAGCACCAAACTGTCAAGGAGGGTGCATTTCACCTTCGCAATGTTTTTTTTTTCTGTTTTAACTGTCTTAGAATAAAGTGCAACTTCACCTCCACTACACCTGGGGGCAAGGCCACGCTTACTTGGAGGGTTTATCTTTCTAGGCTGGTATGAAAGGAAATCATTAAAATATCTACTGCAATTGGGACATACCAAACGTGAATAAGAAACAAAAGCCACAATTTATTTATTCAATTTCAACACTATATTGCAATACACTATAGCAGCAAGATTATTTTCAAAACTACATTTGACAGTACAGAAGTTATTTAGAAAAAAAAAGTTACAACGTTCAGTACAATAATCCCTCGTTTTAGGTCACTCAATAGTCAAAACCTGTGGAGTGGAAACTTTCTTTTTTTTTAATTAAATACATTGAAACCAAAGAGCATACCCAATTTACAGGCTCGAGTATTTGTTTAACAAATAAAAGTCCACTTGATATCAAATGATTCTTTGTCACTATCATGTGGACGTTATGGAAAACTGCATTTACTTTCCAGTCAGCAACCCAAAATGTTAAAGGATCTATATTGGACCCAAAAAAATTGGTCTGGAGGCAGAGTAGGCGAGTTTTGTGGGTGATAGAAAACATTTTCCTCTGCCTTTTAGCTCCAGCTGCCATTGTGTTGGTCGGCACATTGTGTTTTGTTGACATGGTGGCTTTTAGAGAATTTGAAAAAGATTTGTACATGCATAATGTAGGTTCGTCAAGCAGTTTTACGTATTTGTACGACTCATACTGCAACGTCATTGACGCGCAGCCGGGCACAAGAAGAAAAGGGGAACGGTGACCGTTTAGCCAATCAGAATCCAGAAGGCAATGCATGATGATGAAGTGAAGTAGCAAAACCGCGTCAAGTAAACTGCAATACAGCAAGGGATTACTATACGTTTATTGTTGAACAAATGTTTGAACCTGTAAATAGGGTTTGTTCTTTGGTTCAAATGAATAAATAACTGTTTCTACAACGCGGAATCTGACTGTCGTGGGTGCTTTTTGGAACGCAACCCCGCAAAAAAGATGGATATCTGTACATGGATACTTTACCTCAACATTAGCAATTGCAATTGAGTTTTCTTTTAATCCATAATGAGAAAGATTCGGTGGAGGCTAAAAATCATTACCCCTCCAAAGATGATGAATCTTTCCTTCCATTTTCTGGGCGCGCTTTCAAACCTGCTTTGAATGAAAGATATAATCAAGTGGAAATGCAGTATCCTTCATAGTCTACCAGCATGTGCTGTTCCTGAGCTGCTTAAGTTCCAGCTGTGCCTCAAGCCTTTCTCACAATTTGTACACATTGAGAAGCAGAGAAAGGAGATAAACTGACAGAGTGAGAGAAAAAGACTGGATGTATTCTCCACCTCACCTCACTTCTGCAGAGCACCAAGAGGCTTCATCTCAAGCTTTTAGTGCGATGGATCAAGCAGCAGCCGGAGCCACTTCGCCGCCTACCCAGCAGACAACTGACTTTGAAATTTCTGTCAGTATCAGCCTCTGCTTGTGTCTGTTTGATACACTAGCAGGTACATTATTTTTTTTCGCTATAGTCCTCCCACACAATAACCTCAATCACATTTAGTTTATGTCTCATTCACAGAACCTTTGCAGCATCCCCCTTTGTGTTGCACTTCATGGCTGAAGGTGAACATTTGTCCTTCTAATTACTGGCAGCCCTTCAGGGAAAGGGGTAAAATTGTTTTTTAGTTACTTAGTATTGTTGAACAAAGTGAGGAAGTGGAATTTTTGTTGAACTATATTGCCTTTTGTTGAAACGAATGCATGTACCGTATTTTCACGACTGTAAGGCGCACCTAAAAGTTTTTTTTTTTTTTTTTTTTTTTTTTTTTTTTTTTTTTTCAAAAGCTGACCATTCCGTTATCCTCCCACATTCCAAAACCATGCATGTCAGGTTAATTGGCCGGTCCAAATTGTCCCTCGTGTAAATGAGCGAGCGAATTGCCTGTCCCTGTGTGCCCTGCGATTGGCTGGCAACCAGTTCAGGGTGTCCCCTGCCCACTGCCCGAAGATAGCTGGGATGGGCTCCAGCACCCCCGCGGCCCTACTAAGGATAAGCAGTTCGGATTATGGATGGATGGATGGATGGATGGATGGATGGATGGATGGATGGATGGATGGATGGAGTTTTTATTGTCATATCCACAGTTAAGAACCATGTTTTCCTGCACAATGAAATTCTTACTTTGCTGTCCACAGAGTTGTCAACAAAAAAAAAAATAGAAATTAATAAATGGTTGCCATTTCTTGAATCCCAAGAATTTAACTTTTCTTATAATATGTGGAATGACGCATTTGAGTGATTGGTGACATCGTACAGACACCGTGTCCGTACGTGTCTGAGACATGTATTTGCTTCTTTGCAAGCCGTCGGAATGTTAGGGGGCTATTAGGTTTGACTGTTTTGTTGATGTTCCCACTGCAGAACCTTATAGTGCGGTTCGCCTTATGTATGGAAAATATATGACAAAAAAAATATTTTTGGGGGGTGCACCTTATAACCCGCTGCTCCTTATAGTCGTGAAAATATGGTCATCATGTAAAACATGGAAAATAGTCCAGTAAGAAAATGTAGGTAAAATGGTGGTAATATTTAATCGTATCAAGCTATCAAAAAATAATAGGAAGAACATTCATGATTGGCAAAAGCATCTATTTCTGCCATTAGATGATTTTTCATATATTTCTGCATTTTAGTTTGTTTTTGTAATAAAGCAAGGGAATAAATAATACTTAAACTACTAACATCAACTACTTCTGCCATGTATGAACTTTTTTTTTAAATAAAGTAACAAAATAACCTCTGAATGAAGAAAGGTATCTGCAATTGCTACTAGAATGATTTTTCTGTTGATTCAAATAAAATGTTTGTGGTATACATTAAGCAAAATAAGACAAATGATGTGTAAAATGACAAAATATGTTATATATTGCAATCTACCTCACAAGAACATTTCCGAAATGTTTCAAAATGGGATTAACTAATGACAAAAAATACAATCTTAAATGTAGGTATTGACCTAAAATTGGATAAAGGCGTGTTTGCAAGAGAGGAAATTGTAACTTGTTATCTTTCATCCCAGCAATACTCAAAGTTAATAACCTATTTTAAAGGTATTCCCAAATTCTAAAACATGCAAAATGTGGGGAAAAAATACACATTTACTACATAAGATTTATATTAAATCGTTGTATTCCAATTATTTTCTCGTCTATGAAATCCTGAACTGTAACGTTGTGTGAAAAACACCACCACCACCCGAGCAAGCCAGTCATCAAATTGGTTTTCGTGTTAAATTGTTTAAATGGTTCTGAGTGTTCCAAGCAAAGTTTATGTAGTTTTTGTGGAGAATGCTTTTTGTGGCAGGTGAATGCAGTAATAGTACAACAAAGGATGGGCAGCCAAAAAGGGGCAAATATAACAAATGAACAGCTAACGGGTGCTAAGGGCCCGGTCACACAGCCGTTTGCGTCTGTACCGCGGGTAAAATTTTGCGGTTTTTTTTTGCCCGTGGTTGCCCGCGGTGGAAAATGCGCAAAATTGGCCAACCCGCTGTTCATCGGTGGTATGCCTGCAAAACAGATGCCGGCGACTGTTCCGCTTCCTCATCGCGTCATTTCCGCGTCATTTTCTCGTGTGGACCACGGGTATAAAAGCTGCCGAGCCGAAGTTATGCCGAGAAATGCATCCTTGCCGAGATTTGCATCCCCTCGCTACTACAACCACTTTTACCTCGTTGTATCTCACTTTTATATCACTTTTAGGGAATTTAATGGCGAACATATAACCAAAACCACTTCGTCTTGCATTTGTTGGGAATGTAATACAACTTAAACCATTCCGTCTTTGTATTTGTTGTGAATGTAATCGAACGGTAATGCACGCCGTATACAAATCACTTTTGAGCATGTAACATGTTTATTTTGCCTTTTTCTATTCAAATCGCTCGTATTGAAACTGTTATGCACTCTACCGTATAGCTTATTTCTGCATAATAAGCTTTAGGGTAGAGTGCATAACAGTTCTCAAAAGTGATTTATATACGGTGTGCATTACCGTTCGATTACGTTCACAACAAAAACAAAGACGGAATTGTTTATGTTGTATTACATTCCCAACAAATGCAAGACGAAGTGGATTTGGTTATATGTTCGCCATTACATTCCCTAAAAGTGATATAAAAGTGAGATAAAACGAGGTAATAGTGGTTGTAGTAGCGAGGGGATTCAAATCTCGGCAGGGATGCATTTCTCGGCATAACACCGGGCTGTAGAAATCATAACCGCTCAAGACACAGTCCCGTGAAGATCAAGATTTCAAGCTATGGCACCGAAGAAGCCAATATGTTATTATTGTACTAGTTTTTCATTTTTATTTTATTATCTTGTTATCAAATGAAAAGAAATGTCAAGAAATAAAAATGGATTAAGACGAGGTCACTACGGTGACGGGGATCCATGTCCACCCCTTGACGTCTCGAGCACAACTAACGTGTGCTCGGCAAATCGCGCTGTATATACGCGGAGAAAGGCGTTTGACCGTCACACGCGTAACACGCTAATTTCACGTAATAACACCGCGATACAGGCGCAGAACATGCTATTACCATGCTCCACCCACGATTACCCGCTGAAATTTCCCGTCCTACCCATGTGTTACCACGCCCTGGCCGCGGCCAGAGCACGTCGTTCCGCGTCATTTCCACGTCATTACCTCGTGTGCCGCCCGCGGTTAACACGTAGTCTAAAGTTTTGAGCAGCGCAAAACTTTTTCGCGCGGCCAACCGCGTGTGAATTTCCGACCGCGTGTAAAGCACTGCTGTATCTCGTCTATATGGCGATCTCAAAGCGTCCAACACCGTCTGCTTCACGGGCAGAAATTTCTGGCCGTGATACAGCCTCGATACGCCCGTGAAAGGCTTGGTGACCGGGCCCAAAAGTTTTGTGCAGCGCAAAACTTTTTTGCGCTGCCAACCGCGTGTGAATTTCCGACCGCGTGTAAAGCACTGCTGTATCTCGTCTATATGGCGATCTCAAAGCGTCCAACATCGTCTGCTTCACGGGCAGAAATTTCTGGCCGTGATACAGCCTCGATACGCCCGTGAAAGGCTTGGTGACCGGGCCCAAAAGTTTTGTGCAGCGCAAAACTTTTTTGAGCTGCCAACCGCGTGTGAATTTCCGACCGCGTGTAAAGCACTGCTGTATCTCGTCTGTATGGCGATCTCAAAGCGTCCAACAGCGTCTGCTTCACAGGCAGAAATTTCTGGCCGTGATTCAGACGCAAACGGCTGTGTGACCGGGCCCTAACTAGGACCTATCAACGATAGGCAGGAGAAATGCGAGTGATCCGCAAGGCTGACCGCGAACCAACATTAAAAAACGGCTACAGCAACAAACCCAGATGGACACAGTAGGCTAAACGGGCAATTAACACACTATGCAGCTAACAGGGGGGTAACCAAGACCGCTCAATAAAAGGCAGCGGCACGATTGATGGAAAAAAAAGCAAGGCTCACTGACCAAAAATACGCTCTGAGCAGCTAGGCAACAATGAAAAACGGATACGGCAACAAATGTGAACCTGACCGGAAATAAACCAGTGGCCATGGAAGGCTAAGCCGGATAGCTGGCCAAACAACACACTGAGCAGCTAACCAGTGGGCCATTCGGGAGCAACAAAACTGGAAGCCTTCGGCACCCCCAACACTAACAGAGAACTGATATTACACCAACCTTAAAAAAACAAACAAAAAGCCGCAATCGCCTACCTAGGTGAAGGCAAAGAAGGAACACACGCTGTAAAGGCGACAGGTAAGCTTAACTCACACATATTTCGCAGGTCCAAGCATGCAACAAAACAGTGACAAGATCTCCAGTAACAGGATATGCAAAGTTCCAATTTCTCCAAGCAAAAATGAGCTGTATGCAATCGCTGTTAAGTACAATCTCTTATTTCGGTGCAGCCTCATGTCGTGTAAATAAGATTCTCTATGTTGAAAGTCATGTGTTCCTCCAATGATGTCACTGATATAGAGGACGTGAACTAGCTGGTTCAATTATGAAACTACATTTTTAAAGTTTCCTGGCACCTGGAATATTTTGCAACATAATTGTGGCGAGGAACTCTAGATCTTCTGTGTGTGATTAAAAAAAAAAAAAAAAAAACTGTATGACAGAACTACATTTGGTGACTGGAGTTACAGCCAGAATACTGGTATGTGGAAAGAGGAATTGTTGATAAGCTTGAGTGACGTGGGCTAGCAAAACATTTCAAAAGGGGAAGAAATTGATTGATAAAGAGTTTTACTCAGCAAACATCATTATCATTACAGAGATTAAAAGATCAATTATATGATGATTACTCAAGTCGAATTGCAATCAGTATTATATCGCTCAAGGCCACTTGAACGGTTGATACAAGTACACCAATATGATCCGCTGTGGACGTCCACAAGTTAACTTTTGGTTTTGATCATAAGGTAACCATCAGTGGAAAACTGTCTACCTGCATAGGCAATAAACCAGAGTTTCTATGAGACCAATTACACAAAAAACAAGCCTCTGAGTGTCCCCATATCTCATATTAAGATTAGCAATATGATAACAATGGGAGAGTAATGAACCATTGAAATGGTTTTGGTATTGGCAGCATGAGTTTTTATTGCTCTCGATGAGTCACACGTTCCATCGGGGTCAGCTTTTTTACATGCTGAGTTTGCTTAGAGCTAAATGAAGCCTTTTCTGTGGCCTTCGTTGTACTATTGATCCTCTACAGTCCCACTCTAACACGGTTTTATACGCTGAAATGTCTTTAGCGGCAAAGGTAATTAATTATAGATCCATCAGCAGAGCTAATGTAACCATCGCTGCTTGAGTTGACAGAGCAAGGGAGAGTTGGAACATGGTGTTTATTTACAGCGTGTGAGTCAGATTTCGTCTGAGTCAGCTAACAGACGTGTAAGGGTTTCTCTGTCATTCATGCATGAAAAAGACATTCTGGTGAACAGTATTTCAAACAACATCATTATTAAATACCGCAACATACTGTACATTTCAAAACACTCTTTTCTGACAAATCCAACACGGTTTTGGCATATTAATGGGCACACTTTTCTGTTTCACATCCATCAACTTAATTAATAAATCCGCTCAATGCTGTGAAAGAAAGGATTGTATTTATGCATGGGTAGTTGAGCTTGGGCATCTCACTGGTGCTGTCGTTCATCCCTGCTCCTTCGGGACGACAAATTTAACATGCAACTCATTAATCACGCTTCCATCTGGCTATGGCCATGATTTAAATGAGTTTATTGTAGCAAAGTCTCCTGTTGGGTGTCGTTTATCAAGTACAGCAGCTTGAAAAAATAACAGCAACTCTGTGATACATTTAGTTGAACTTATTCATTGCTGCAACCCTAAAATTAGAACTTTGGACATCTATAACAACAATAGAAGCTAAAGAGTAAAAACTCATTTTTTTCTTTTTGAGAGTCAACTTGTTTGCACATTTACAAACATGTTTGTAAAAACTCAAAAAAGTCAGTTTTGCAAACTTATCTGTACTTAAGTACAAGATGGCGGCGCGTCGGGTAGACGCTGCGGCTCGGGCTCCAGTTCGTCTTTTGTTTTTCAGTGTCCCCTGATCCCTCTTATTTTCCCTTCGACTCCCTTCGCATTTACAATAATATCCACTACATCCCGAGGGATATACAGAGACCACCGGATCTCCATGGAAGATTTGCCGCCTACCGACAATGACAACGACGGAGAAAAGGCTGAGCTAAGCTAAGAAGGCGACCACACAGACCAGCGCTCCCAAGCATGTTCAACCAACGCCAGATCCATCCGTCCACAATGAGTGAATTGAGCTGCGGATCGCCACCAACAACGTCCGGAATTGGAGGACTTTTTTTTGCCATCACGGAGTGTTGGCTTTCCCGACGCCGCATTACATCACCGGCTCGAACGAGACGAAGACTCCGGTAAAAACAGGGGTTGGAGACTACGCGCTACAATAATAGCGGAACCATTGACACACACTGCTCACTCGATATGGAGTTTCTAGCTATGTACCGGGAGTGTTAACTGTGGTCTTTGTGTTTGCTGTATACGTTCCACCGCTAACAGTTTCACCAGATGCTAACGTTAGCATAGCGGGAAATCTTCTGCCCGCTGCTAAACATCAGCTTGCACTACCCCAACGGAGCTTTATCGTCGACGGCGACTTTAATCGGGCATGTTTATTGACTGTACTCCCAAATCCTTTCAATTGTGGACTCCCAAATCTACTAAATTGTGGACAGAGCAATTCGGAAAAACGCTGGACTGTGTAATGTAAGATCAAACATTCGGTTGTGTCTGGCAACTCTGTTTGACCCTCACACATCCCCCCCCCCCCCCAGGACAACAAAGTCAGTTAGTTCTTTGTTCCTTTGTATCTTTGTTTCCTTATCCTCACTGTAAATGAACTGGAGTCGTCCAATTTCGTTGTCACAGCATATCCCATGTTGTAACAATGACAATAAAGGCATATTCTATTCTATTCTAATCTATTCTATTCTATTCTATTTTTTCTAAATACATTAAAAGATAAGTTTGAGCTGTTCTTGAAAAGTTGAAAGTTATATGGACTTTATTAAATGTCGAGAATGTTCAAAAAGCCCTTAAACTTTATTTTTTACCACACATTACTGCTTTTATCTTACGTTTTGCAAAGCTGTCCGGGGTTGGAACACATTAAATACAAAGAATGGGAAGTATTGAGGGTGCTGCAAAGCTTGTCTTTGTTTGTTTTTTAGTATTTGTTAGTGTTGTATGAAAATGGTTAAAGTAAGTAGAGCCCTCATTCAAATAAGCCAAACACGATCCCCAATAAAGATGGTATTAGAAGAGTGTATTAGAGCACATCAAAGTACTTGCACGCGCACTATTAACGAGCTGACAGAGGCTGCAATAATTACACAAGTCAGATGGCAGCAGCGAGTAAGAAAAGTTCTAAATTCCGTACTGCTCCTTACCGGTAGGCTATTTTATTTTCATTGGTCCATTAGGCTAGACATATTTGAAAAGCAAGGTTATACTCCACTCCCGTAAAGCTCTAATTCAAACATCCTATATCAGACTGAAGCCCGTCACACAAACATTGAGATGAGTTGGCCTGGAGAGGGATGGGCGCCACCAGGCTGTACCTGCCCAAGACACACCACAAGACATGCTGCCCCTACCACCCTAGTGGTTAAGGGTTCCAACCAACCAACCAACCAACCAACCAACCAACCAACCAACCAACCAACCAACCAACCAACAAACAATTGATACATATTTACTAACAGCCCTATATTTTTAAAACATATATGTGTACTAAATGATTTCATTGTTTGTTCCCATCGATGGCAATGGACTTTATGGCCATTACCTCATTTGCCACCATTGTCAGCTGCTACACATCGATAGCTATGCTTGGGTAACTGTATTTTACAAGTTAGGCTTTGTAGACATGGATAATCTATTGATCTATTACATTCTGGATCAGGTGCTGATCTGACTCGTACAGAAGTGGAAGAATCTTATGATAAACTGGGAAAATTTAATGTGAAAATGTGAATCTTGGTAAAGCATGACACTGAGTTTGTTGTAGCATTACAGTGAATCAGTAAGCTTATAACATACTGTATGTATATAAATCTATATTTAGAATGTTGTTCTATGTTGTCCGCACATACATGATTATGCACAAACCTTTTTTTTATAATATAAAAACGTCTTAGGCATGGGTGGGCAAACTTTTTGAGTCGAGAGGCGCTTGGGTTGAAAAATTTGGCCCAAGGGCGTGTGGGTTAAAAGTTATTGATTTTATTTATTTGTATCTACCGATACAGTCTTATATCAGAGACCGAGGCAACGCACGAGAGAAAAAGATAATACAAGCCTATCCAAGTTTTCTCATATCGTCGCTGCAATCTCAAAGGCATATCTCTATTTTTTGGCATTATGAAGTAATTTTGTTTTTACATTTTTTGCTTGAATTAAAAATGACAAAAAATGGGGATACTTTTTATGAGAGGAGCTGTGACGTCATTCATTAATGAAAAAACAAACATTTAAAAGAACCCAATTTACTGGAGCATTACGAGCACTCTTGTATAACGCACACCTCTTATTTTATATTTAAGAATTGGAATTTACGTTTTTACTTTTTCTCAGCTCAAACTTAACTTGCAAGTGACAAACATTAAGGCGAGGTGGTCAGGTGTTAGAGGGAGAGTGAATTATACGTTTGTATATTAATAAACCATTTAATCAAATTGATTTTGAACAACTCACGATAAAAGAAAAGTGACATTATGTAGCTTTTTAAAGCACTATATTTGATAAAATGCATTGAAAAACTCCAAATGCAAAATTTTGTTTGTTTTCACATTAAATTTGAAAATTATCTTGATAAAAAAATACGAACGAAACATGGCAAGTGAAGAAAATGAGGAAACTGAATGCTGGGGACACTGAGGACAAGAGTGGCACCAAAGCAGTCCTTTTTTTTTTTTACCATATAATACATATTACTATTATACTTTCAACCTTTTCTTCTGGTGGGTCAGATGAAAAAGCCTGATGGGCTGTCGTTTACCCACCCCAGGTTTAGGAGCATTCAATGCTCCTTTTCTAGGAAAGTCACTATAATGCTTGTAACTTATGGCACTTGAATACAAAATCTGCATTGAGGAACCTCCAAGAGAGTCTCCTCGACAACGACAAGACAAGATTGGAGCTTTCGCCTCAGCTCTGTGTTTACACACACAGAGGAAGCTTTGTTATGTTGTTCGCTACATCCGGCAGCAATTTGCAGCGACAAGCACAACACACTGACAACTCTCCCACTTAGAAGGCCTATTTGGAATTTATAGCCCTCTGTGGCGGTGAAGGATTTTCAAGAGAAGGGTACCATCATTTTTTGTACCATGAAATAAAGTCTACCAGTCACACACGGTGGTGGAATAAAAAACAGGAAGTCATCATGTATTATGGAATCTGTCTGAATGGAAGTCATTAGAAGAGTATTTTCTCTCTATGGAGTTATACATGCTGTGACAGCTCTTATGATTCCCTCACGCATGATCACGGCACCGCGGGCACTTTCAGAGGACAACCTCTACTGCAGCAAAGGACAACGCAGACGCTTCAATCAAAGAGAAAGATTATTCACGTGCGGATATAATGGAATTCACAAGATTTCATGTTACATAAAGTTACAAACCGAATTGCATCTGTTTAAGGCTGCAGAGGTTCACATTTGTTTGAACATACAGTGAGTTAAACTTCATGGGAGCCCCAAAGGGTTATGTTTACATCATGCAATTTTCACTATATTGACATCCTGTAATGTCCAATATTGCTTTTTACCAATACAACCTCTGTAAGGAATTAGCAATCTTATGTAAGCTTGGACTTGAGTAAAGTGCACAAATAATAAGGCTTGATAGGAAAATTCTGGTAACAGCTGGTATGTGCACCAAATTCTCGGTATAAAATCATTATAAAACTTTAAAACATCTTCAGTCTTTTTTCGACATCCTTTTCATAGGATATTGGTACTCGGAAACGACCAGTACCTGTCACCCTTCAGTTACCTTTAAGATCAAGAAAATGGAACTATAGTAAAGTTATGTTTTATAATGAATGAAGTTATTTACCATTAGTAGGTGCTAAATAATACACACTGTCACTTTAGAGGGAATAGTATTACTTGAAGACTTTTTGGTTCTGCTAGTCATTATATTACTTCTGGGCAGCACGGCGGCGCAGTGGTTAGCGCGTGTTCGGCACAGTTCTGAGGTTGTGGGAACCTCCTGCGTGGGTTCAAATCCAGCTCCCGGCCTTACTGTGCGGAGTTTGTATGTTCTCCCCGTGCTTGTGTAGGTTTCCTCCGGGCACTCCGGTTTCCTCCCACATTCCAAAGACATGCATTTAAGGTTAATCGGCCGGTCCAAATTGTCCCTAGATGTGACCGAGCGAGTGAGTTGTCTGTCCCAATGTGCCCTGCGACTGGCTGGCAACCAGCTCAGGGTGTCCCCTGCCCACTGCCCGATGATTGCTGGGATGGGCTCCAGCACCCCCGCGACCCTACTGAGGATAAGCGGTGCAGCTAATGAGATGAGATGAGAATATATTACTTCTAAAAAATGTGAATACAATTGAAAAAGTTTGTTTTCATTCCAACAGAACGCCAAATTCTGGCTGCACCAACGTTGCCCACTTGATGTTAGCGTTATTGATTAGGTAATCGGAGTAGTATGCTGTGTCCTGAACTAAGAGCAGTTGAGAATCACTGCTTTAACAAGACACAAATGGTGATCAGCGGGACATCCAAAATGCTACTTTCTTTGGTAGCTGACATTTTTTAACCTGATTATCAGAAAAACACAATGTTTATTTATGGAAGCTGGTGCGTATGCCATGATGATAGGGTAAATATGTTTATATATTTTATATGGTGCATTAGGAAGATGTCAAATGGATTATTTTATTTAGTGTGAATATAAAAATGGAGTATATGTGTGAATATGCGTTAAAGCTTCATGCTTAACACCCTTTTACTGCAATTTGAATGAGGCAAGTAGATATACGGCAATTTCCCTGATTAACGGTTGTGCAGCTGCTATTCAAATATCTGTATTCAATAAGGCAGCTGCTCTGCTGATGCTTTTACCAAACGTATGAAAGCAAGGATGAATCCCATCTAACATTTTTTTAATAAATCACATCAATTTTGTGGATTCCTTTAACCAGATGCTTACTTTGTTGATGTTTGGCTTTTAACTCAAGTACTCGGTCACTTTATGTTTGTGACATTTTGAAAGGAATACTGTAAACTGTTCATGTGTGAGATTATAAAATGTACAGTATCAATATAATCCATCTATTTTCTGTGCCACTTATCCTTATTAGATTTGTTAGGAGTGCTGGATTGCATCCCAGCTCTCTTTAGGCAGTTGGGCAGGGGACACCCAGTCAGTGACAAGGCACACATACAACTGAGTAGCTCATTTACACCTCGGGATAATTCAGGCAGGCCAATTAACCTGACATTCATGTCTTTGGAATGTGGGAGGAAACAGGAGCAGCTGCAGGAAACCCAGAAATAACATGCAAACTCTGCACGAGAGGCCATGGTAGCTAGAATCGAACCCTGTGGGGTTGTGCGCTAACTCCTGCCTCAATATAATCCATTGTAGGTCCATATGACTGATTGAAATGTAGAGAATGAAAAATAGCAAGAAAGTCCACAAAACCCCTAACTAAGTCCAGAATACATCAGCTTGGTCACTAATGAAAGATATGGAGAAAAGTGAAGCTGCTATGATGAAAAAGCAAAGTATTAAGAAAAAGTGCTGTTTCTATCTGGAGGGTGTCAAGACCAAGTTTTTCTGCGGGTGAAAATATGGATTTTATCAATGAATGAATGAAAACTTTATTTCTAACATTAAGACGAAAACAGGACAAAAACAATGACTCAACAACAAAATAATGTAATCATAACATGTTCAAAAAGGGGTAGTCAGAAGCAGACGTTTATTTTCCCTACCGCTTCATCTTCCTATTAATGACATTCTATCGATAGCTGCTCTTCTGTGTATAAATACAACACAATATCAACGCTACACACATTGCATAGGTCAGATATCAATAATTATAATAATAACAATAGTCACATATTTTATACACTAATCATTGTAGCACCCGTCCCTCAACGTCATAATGCCACCAGTCACCAAACATTACTGCGACACCAATGATAATCACAACAATGGCAATAACATTAATAAAAACAGTTATGATATAACAATAGCAACAATAACAACAAGTTAACCATAGTTGTAAACTCAGTATTTCCAATCTCCCGTATCACTCGTACCCCATTTTCTTCATCTCTGTATTCCGCCAATAATGTTTTTTTGTATTTAAATTTTAACACGTGAATAGTTGGATATTGTTTGATCTCGTCTTGTAAATTTTTCCAAAGTTTGACTCCTCACACAGACACAAACATACTTTTCCTGGTAGTTCTCACCTTTGGGATTTTGAAATTACTACTGCCCCTTAAGTTATAATTTCCCTCTTTCCGAATGAATAATTTTTGGATGTTTTCTGGCACTATGTTTTTGTTGACCTTAAAGAGCAGTTGTGAAGAGAAACATTTTGCTAAATCATCCCATTTTAATAATTTGGACTGCAGGAATAAAATATTAGTATGATCTCGATATCCTAGCCTGTGTATGGTTCTAATTGCACGTTTTTGGAGGATAAAAAGGGGCTGTAGTGAAATTTTGTAATTATTGCCCCAGACACACAATATGTTAAGTATGGCAGAACTAGAGAACAATATAATAAATACAATGCATTGTAGTTTAAAATGAATTTGGCTTTATTAATTATTTAAATGTTTTTAGATACCTTAGTTTGTATGTGTCTGATGTGTTTTCCATTTTAATTTATTGTCTATTATGACCCCTAAAAACTTAATTTCTGATACAGTGTCTATTGCAGCACCATCCATTTTTACTTCTAAATCTTAAATTTCCTTGCGATTACCAAAGAATATTACTTTGGTTTTATCTAAATTTAAAGATAATTTATTTACGGTATATCCATCCATATTTTTAGGTGAATTAATTCACGATGAATGCAGGTTATCAAATCAATATAGTTATCATTTGAATATAAAATGTTTTTGTTGTCTGCAAATATTACAAATTTTAATAGTTTTGAAACATTAAAAATATCGTTAATATATAGATTAAATAACTTTGTACCCAGGATAGAACCCTGTGGTACTCCTCAACAGATGTCCAAGTATTCAGATGACAATTCACCCATTTTCACATATTGCTTTCTCCCCGTCAAATAACTTTGAATCCATTGCAAAGCCACGCCCCTGATGCCATATCTTTCCAGTTTTATAATAGTATATTATGATTAATGGTATCAAATGCTTTTTTTAAGTCAATGAATACCCCAACTGCCTATCTCTTTTTTTCTGTGCTATGGGTGATTTCTTCTACTGCATCAATAATAGCCATTGTTGCTGTTCTGTTTGCTCTAAAACCATATTGACTTTCATTAATCAATTTATGTTTCTCAATCAATTGTTCTAATCTATTATTGTAAAGTTTCTCTTAAATTTTAGAGAACCGAGGAAGCAGAGATACCAGTCTATAGTTTGTAAAAAATGTGTTTGTTTCCATTTTTGTATATTAGTATAACTTTTGCTATTTTCATTTGATTTGGAAATGTGCCTGTTAGAAATGATAGATTACGTATGTATGTCAATGGTTTCACAATGCTATTTATAATTTGCTGAACAAGTACCATATCAATGTATAAACAATCCATAGACGTTTTGTTTTTACATTTGTTTACCACGTCTAAGATCTCTGATTCCGTAACCCCAGACAAAAACATGGTCTTGGAGTTCATTTTTATCAGTGACTCAAATTGCTTACTACTGCACTCCGGGATATTTGAGCTAGCTCTGGTTCAACATTTACAAAATAACTATTAAAATTCTCCACAACTTGATTTAAATTATAATTTTTATTCTTATGAATAAAATAGTTTGGATTTGCATTACTTACATTCTTTCCTTTTATTATACTATTTGCTACTATTTGATTCTTCTATTGACATAGTTCAAATTACCGTCATTTAATTCAAAATCAACTCCCTTTTCCTCATTGAACTACGTTTCAGAAACTGCAATCACACTAAACAGGTTCTCAAATTCTATAATGTCTTAAAAATTTGTGGACATGCTTCTACTGTTGAGGTGAATTATTGAGAATTTCCCTTCAGATTTAATTGAGTCGTTGATCCATGTAGCACCAAGCAACTTTTGATGTGCATGTCTGTTTATCCTGATGAAAGTAAATGAGCCATGGCTCATTCTCAGCATTTGTAAATTTAAGTACATTAATGGAAAAAAATCTACATTTCACAGTGAGCAGTTTAAGTAGAAAACGTAAAATTGTGAACATGCAATTGGTTCGAGCTTCCAACCATTGATCCAAAAGTCACTGATGTTTGAGAAGGCTGTCCCACTATCATCAGCTCAAAAACATTCAGGATTTTCTTTCACTAAACTGTAGTTTGATGCATAGCAAAAGTTGGTTGGATGCCCCCGAGAACAAGGGCACAGATTTGAAATGGATGGAGGGGACGTCTTCCCACCAATAAAGAGCAATAATTGTTTTGTCCCAAATATTATGTGATTACTTAAAAAAAAAACTTATGTCCCCACCAGTGCAAAGACCAAACGTATGCATTGCCCAAGTAGGACACAAGACCAACTGTCTGGAGATGAAACAAGCTCATTTGACTCAGTTCAAGTGTGTTGGAAGAAGATTCTTTATGTAGTCAAAAATAATGTTGATATCAACACACAATTGTCTTAAAAGAAATTGGCCTGCGCTGGTCAAGAGTTTCTCAGGGTTGTCCCTTTTTGTGGACCTTCCCAGAAGTCAATGCAGGTCATCTGTTTAAGGTTTCAAGATACCTTCTCCCTTGAGTAATCAAGATTTATTACCCCACTCTGTCGGCAGATAAGAAGACTGCATTGGACAGTAAGGGTGGGGAGATTCTGAGATCCCTTTAACACTTACATTTCGTGGAAAGGAAGGTCCACCCCCTCAAGGCTATGCCACTTATTATCTCAAACCTCCTGTGATAACCAATACAATATTATGACTGTTACCAATAAAATATATCGTACATTTTTTTCACATTATCATATTCGTTTAATGATTGATCAGTCAAAAAATATGACTGACCACAGTCGCAACACATTGATGCAACGGAAATTGAACCTGTGTCACAGTGGTGAGCGTACCCAATCATAACCATTAGACCACTAGAAAAATTGATTACATGTGAAAAGGTTTTATGTTTTATCTCATTACCCTACTATATCTAGAAACGGTACTCGAGACAAATGTTGGAAAATTGAATCAGAAAATCCTCGTGAAAGGTATGAACAAACGCAAAAAAGCACAACAAAGGAAACAACTCTTTGGCATATCTGATGATGACTTGGACTTTGAAGGACATAAAAAATGCATTGTTAATTTTATGTTGGTATTGTGGTCATAGTTTACATTGTCACAAATTTATTTAAATCATGGCCACACGTATTCAACTTTGCCACTTACAATCTTAGTTTGAGATTTTAGGTAATCTATGCTGAGGAAAAGTGAAACACAATTTTTTACCGATTTTTTTTATACAAAAGAAATTAGGGGTACGTGTTATACATGAGTCCAGTTTTATTTGTCAGTAAAAAACTCAATCCATTATTAAGGTCTATTCTTTGAAAAATTGGGGTTCAGTCATTGTAAAAAGCCATCTTTGTCTTAGCTTAATGATAACCGTCTAAATAAAAATTTAAAGTAAAGTTGAAAGTTGTGTCCCCAAAATATTGTCATTTGCAGTTTTGTATGTAGACCATTTGTGTACTGGTGCATAAAAAAATGGTATTATGAGGCATGGAAAAAAAATAATTTGCCACAGGTTCTCCACTGCACTCAGTGCTCAAAAAACGTGAAAACTAAATAATGAATCTATTCTTAATCATAATTCACTATATAGCAGGAATCAATCCCATTTAATGGTGGCTTAAGTGAAACATGCAAGCTTCATGTAATGGCTATGACTGCTGGGCTGCACATGCATTGGTTAAAGGTTGCTCAAATCATGCCTCAGGTTAAACGGATGTTGAGGATTTAATCAGGAGTACATGAAAACATTTAATTGAAGCTAATGTAATGCAATCATATCGGCAGGCTCTCTTCTCTAGCGATTGAATATTAAAAGAACCCGTAAAATTTACAATCCCCTTTCTTGTTACGCATTCCTCTTAATTAAGAGCTTTACACAGCGTGGGTGTAGTCCCGACCTTGTCTTGCGAGGAAGTCGAATAAAATTGACTGTGAAGGAGATCTTAATTTTGGGAAGTTGGTATTTTCAGACCATATTTCACTGCTATTTACAATATGTAATTCATCAAATTTACCCAAAACGGGGCATCGAAGCATCGTCCTCTGCTTTATGTTGCCTTTGTTGTTCAAGAGTGTTTTGTTGATATGATATGATATGATATGGCTTTTAGAGAAACATAGGAAAAGATTTGCGAGTACAAATTGTAGGCTAATGAAGCTGTTTTAATCATGTATACGACTTAAACTGCAGCAATATTGCCAGACAGGCAGAAACAAGCAGAAATAGGGCAAGGTGTTTGTTTAGCCAAAACAGAACGCAGTACACAATGCAAGATGACAACCTGCAGCAAAGTAAAACTGCAAAAGTAAACCGCTATACGTTGAAAGATGACTGTACCTTAGAAAAGCCTTCATTTTGCAACTCAGTCATTTTTTTTTACAAGTGTTAAAAGTTGATATAAGGTGCTTGGCAAAATAAATATTCCTTTGAAGAAACTTGGTTACAATAGCAAATAACCCATCTCTTTTTATTAAAATGCAATCTGTCAAAGACATTACTCTTCCTGCAGCAAGCAGTCATTTAATGGAAGGGGGGGGACACAGAATGTTGGCTTGTAGTCTTTAGATAAGCTCTTGGAGTGTGTCAAAGAGACCTAATTTGCCTTCATCTTCTTCTTTATTCAGTCGCTGCTGCGGGGGGAAATGGGTCACTTTGAGGTTTGGCCTTCTCCCCAGAAACAAGAGGGATCAGAATTTCACACTACCTCGTGTATATTTTGAACTCTCAAAGAGCGTGCGTGGTTTACACTTCCCAAACACAAACTTTTATGGATGACGGTCATTGACCAGTGGTGAGAAAAAGGTTGTCAGATTCATGGAGACTACACGCCAGTTGAATGATGAAGGGCATTGCCGACTTGCAGTGCTGCAGTAGAGACAATGACATTAAAGGACTCCTCTTACCCTGGCCGCAATCGTAAGGTAATTCCAAAGTGAAACACTAAAAGAAAAAACATTGCAATGGTCAGTAAATGTTACTTTTATAGCGCAAGTCCGAGGGAATAAATATGGAATCACTCCATTCTGTGGAAAAACAATATGGAATAATGAAAAACAGACAAATAAATAACAATAAAAACAAATCACTAGTATTTAATTGCAGCACTCTTGACTTTTATGACAGCTTGTCTCCGAGGCTTGTCTCCGAGAGGCATGGACTTGATGGGTGACAGTATTCTTCATCAATCTAGACCCAGTTGTGTTTGATTGCAGTTGTCAAATCATCTTTGCAGGTCTTAGCATTGCTGTGGGATTTTTTTTCCAATTTCTACCACAGATTTTAATTGGGTTGAGATCTAGGGCTATTTGCATTGACTGGATGCGTCTTTCTCCAAGGAATCCTTTCACAGTTTTTGCTCTGTGGCATGATGCATTGACATCTTGGAAAATGAGTTCATCATCCCCAAACATTTTTTCAATCAAAAGAATAAGAAAGGTCTCCAAAAAATTAATGTAAACGTGTGCATGTATTGCAGATTTGACCACAGCCATTTCCCCGGTGTCTTTGCCTAACATGCAGCCCCTTATCACTAGGGACTGTGGGAATTTTGATGTTTTTTTTTTAGGCAGTCACCTTTTTAAATCTCACCAGAACGGCAGAAAACAAAAGTTCCAGCATCATCACCATGTCCAATGCAGATTCGTGACTCATTACTGAAGATAACCTTCATCCAGTCATCCACAGTACAGTGTTTTTAAGCGTCAATGATGGTTTCTTTGTAGCTTTTCTTCAAGAAAATCCCATTTCTTCTAGCCGATTTTGCAAAGCTCAGACACATACATTGACTGCAACTCCAACATTTGTCTTGTATTGCATTTTCTGTTTTCAAGATATATATGGCCTTTAGTTTTTTGTCTTGACACCTACATGACTTCCTTGGCCTAGCAGTTCGCTTGACTTTAACAATCTTCCCATGCTGTTTTTACTTGGTCCAAATCCTTGATACAGCTGACTGTGAACATCCCACATCTTTAGCAACCATACGAGTAGTCACCTTTTCAAGATAATTGACGAGCCTGTCTTTGGTCTCAAGAGACATCTCTCTTGTTGGAGCCATGATTTTTCCCAATCCACTTAGTCCGGGAGCCTTTCAAGGTGTGATAACTACACTGTTTTTAACTGCTGACTAATGAGCAGACTTAATCTATGCCAAGTGCCCAATTAAGAAAAGGAAGTTGACTGGGTGTGTCCTTTTTTTGTTTTCTAAATGCACTGATTTCTATATTTTTTTCCTCAGAATTTAGTGATTCCATATTTACTTCCCTGCACTTGTTCTATGAAAGAAACACTTACTGAACATTGCAATGTTTTTTCTTAATTCTTTTCAGTGTTTCTAAATGCCAACGTGTTGCACTTTGGAATGACCTTATGATATTTTCATGTTTGTGATCTTTTGAGTTTTGTGAGTTTTTTCTACAAAATGAAATATCTGAGTGAGGGCTTGCTCACGACTGATGGTTGCATACTTTTTGCTCAGGGTTTTTGTTGTTGCACTAGTTTTCGCACCAATGTTCTGATGCGCTTACAACTTAAGTCGACTTAAGTGCAGATCACACTGTGAAAAAAAATATTCTCAACTTCCGATTTTTTTTTTAAATAAAAATAACATTGTTCAGTCAGTTTTTTTTTCAATGGATGAAACTTTTTTTACTCATAGGAAGCACTACATTTTACACACTAAACAATAGAAGGAAAAGTAATATACAGTCAATAAAACACCAATAAATGTTTGTGAAAAACAATACTCAATAAAAACAAAAAAAAAAGATCAGCTTGTAGGACATAATGTGTCCTATCTTGAGCTCTGTGTAGAAGCAACAATAAAACACTTTGAACAAACACCAAGGAGGCTGATAAGTGACCAGGATAGTAGAAAAAAAAATTGAGGTTTAAAACAAAACTTGACTGTGATATATAAATGATTGCAAATTGGATTGAGACACTAATACTACGCAGGAGTAAAAAAAAAAGACAATTTCGGAAATACTGACGCTGATTATTAATACAATACTTTGTATGTAATGTGAACCCGATGAGTTAGAAATACATTTTGATCTGGACTGACAATCACTTCTTTAAAATATCCGAATCACCAAGTAACACTGGGGATAGTCAATAATTTTACAATATTCGCGTATAAATGTTGTATTATTGTTTCTTATTTGGCACGTTTTTGAAAGAAATATACATATTTGTGGTCAATTCGTACGCATGAAATTTTGGTATGTGAAGATCATGAAGGGTTTTATTAAACATCAGTTTTGAAATGAAAATATTTGATAGTGAAGGTTTTAAAGATCGTGATACAAAAAATATGGAAAACGGTCAGAAAGACTCTATTTTGTTCTGGTAGAGCGCATGTTGCATGAAGTGCACATTCCTTCTTTTTCACTCTCTCTTTCGTCCGCTCTAGAATGGAAAGAACCATGTGAACTGTGGAAGCCATTAAATTATTATAACAAATTATCGTCATTTTACTGTCCCTACAAGTGCCAAAATAGCAGTTGTCAAAAAGATGGTGACACGTTATCTATGGACAATAAGATTACAAAAACCTTTTATTGTGAAGTGCAATAGGCGCACGGCCCCAGACTTCCACTTTCACCTCCATTATTCTGCACTGATAAATGACTCCTGCAGTGGGAGAGGATAAAAGCTGTTTGTTATCTCAAACATCAGTTGAAAAATGTTTTTACTTATGCTTCACTGACAAAAAAGGGTTAAAATACATTTCATTTTTACACCAAATGTAATGACAGCAGAGTGTCAAAAAATAAAACACTAAAAAGGAAATGAATATACCAGCATCCACATTGTAAATCTAGCACATAAACAATCATGACAAATGACTCCATTTAAATCAACATTACACGTATGTAAATAATATTCAATTTAAATGCAAAACTTGCCTGAAAGCCATTCCATCTGAAAGGGCCAACTGCCGCTGGCAATAAACGGTCTGAAACAGTCAACAATGATTTGCCAGACTTGAAGACACAGTGCAAAAAAATTGAAGCGCATTGATTGACAAATATGGAGTACAAATCCTACTGTAGGTGTACAAAAAAAAGAACGACCAGAAAAGAAAGGTGCTTCAAATCAAAATAAATAAAAAAAAAGACTTGCCGTCTAAACTACAAGACTGTTAGTACTGAAGATCTAGAAAAAAAAGAGCATTCCAAAAACAACAATGGCAAGGCTTAGCAGAAAACACGAGGCCTTTCTACTCTCCAACATATCAAACAGTGATTGATCGTCAAACCTGCCATAATGTGTAACTGGCTGATTATAAAACACGCTAAATCAGCAAAATGATTACAGTAATCCCTCTGTTTTCGCGGTTAATGGGGTCCGAGAACACCCGCGAAAACTGAAAATTCGCGAAGTAGCGGCGCCCCTTCAAAAATGCTTAAAAAAACGTATACAGGTATACAGTATACCCCCCCGCCGTTAAACCGAAGTGATTGCTGGCATGATGGCAAGGAGTTATTGGGTGACTCATCCAGAACACTTCACACTGGAACTGAATGTACCAAAACATGACCCACAAGTGTAGCCATGTCTTACATAATAAATTTACACGGAATAGGACTGCGACGAAACCACTACGAACCATTCAGTATGATTGTATTAACCGCTCTCAACCACAAGCAGTCATCACAGTTTTTTTCGCTTGTTAACACTACCGGTTACATATTGAAAATAAAAACAGTGAAAATGTGATATTTGATGAGTGTTTGTGAAGCGTTTTGGGAAACAACAATTAAAAAAAATGGTCTGTGTTCATTTTTATGAAAGTGAAAGAGCTACCTTCTGACAATAACAACATACTTTAGCTAGCGGAATCGAACGGCTTTTACAACAAATACACGAAACCACACACAATTAGCCGTGTTTAGGTAGTGCAAACAACCGCTCGCTTTTGGTATAAAAAAGTCAAACTTGAGATGAAATGTGACAGAAGAGAATATACTTACATCGCGTCGCCGAGTTCCTCTATGATAAACAGTGCCACAGAAGAAGGGGTGAGGTGGGAGGAGTTGAAGGAGGGGGGGTGAGCGAAGCGGTAACTCACCATGACTAAGCATTGTGTCAGGGCCTCTCCCTCCCCTTCACAATAAGAGTGTCCACACCGTGTCCTCAGTTGACATAAGCTTGCGCTTGCTCAATTCAATAAATGCTTTCATTGAGAAGGTAAGGTATATTTTTTAGACCAGCAACCCTCTGAACCCGCAAAAGTGGAACCGCGAACTAGCGAGGTTCCACTATATAACCATAGTAAAGGCCGTGTTTTTCTTCTGATAGACACAGGCAAAAAAATAAAGCAAGTAAAAAAAAACAACAGCTAAACATTACAATTAATGTTATCATTTCAGCTTAGTCGAATTCAAGTCTTTTTGTATTTTCTGATACACAAATACGGAATAATAAATTGTGAGACTGGTTTAAGACACATTTTTTTCCTTTTCAACTCAGCTCTTTACTTTTATTTTGTTAGCTTTTTAGAAAAGACAAACAAGACCCAAATGACAACCATATTGATTTTTGCAGTGGATGAGACAAATCCCTTTCCCCGAGCATTAAAGAATTTATTCCATTCCATTATTGTGAGTAGTTAGAGCTAGCCAAGCCCGCAGATAATGAAAATGTGTTATTCTAATGCTTTCAAAACATTTACGAAGGTTCATTATTGTATGTTTTGTTTTGCCATGTGGTAATGTGAAATCATTGCGCTTTCCTTGCAAATGCCAGACCAAAATCAATGCACTTGTTTTCGCCGCGTATTCTTCTGTCAGCATCGGGTTTGTGTGAAGATTCATTAAATGATTATTAAATTACTCAAAATTGATGTTGGCTCATTAAACCCTCCTGTACAAAAAATGTGGTTTTCCATCAAACTATTACAACCGGCTAAAAATAATTAAACCTTTCTGTGGCTGATGACTTCTTGTTGAAAAGACAGCTCTGATGATTAAGAACAATAATGAGATATTAATGGAAACCGTCTAAAATCTTATAATTTTGGGGTCATCGTTTGTGGCATGGTATGGTTTCAACAGGATAATAGTGTTTTTTTTTTTTTTTTTTTTTTTAGTTGGTATAAGGTGGTGTCAGTACTCTCTATAACAAACATCAACATCAACCATCATGAGCTTGAACCTATCACCAAATTTAAAAATCTCAGCTCTCATATCGGTAGTGGGGTCAGAACCAAAAATACATGTCCAGGATTGCTCAAACCACAGACACATTTGCCAGACTTGAACCCATCTGGAGGGACAAGAACATCGGAGTAAAATCAAAGATCAAAGCTGGAAGAGAAAATCCAGGCCATGGAGATGTGATGCTTAAGGAAACTTCAAGGAGTCAACTACGTAGCCCAAATGACAAACGGAACTGAGCAACATCATCAAAAAGCACACCATACCCTACAAAGAGCTATTTTCAACTGTGCAAATTTGAAAAGTGGAGTGCAGGGGTGTCCAAACTTTTCAGAAAACAAGTCAGATTTGGTAAGCAGAAAATGTGTGAGGGCTGACTATTCATCTTGGCATTCTTTGAACAATCTTGAATAAATTAACCCACCGTGAACGGTCTGCAGTGCTTGAAGATCAGTGTCGCGATCTCGTAGCCCGCCTTTGTAGCGGTCTCGTTTGACTCGAGGGTCTTGTGAAAAAGCGCTGCTGTGCCGTTAAAACAGCTTCAAGTTGCTTCACATTTTCACAGTGTTTGTTTCCAGTTAGATTTTTGTAGTTATCACGTTTCGTCTGGCAGTGCCTAATGATATTATTTTCTTTGAAAACAGCCAGAGTCTCCTCGCAAATTGGGCAGATGCAGGTATTTCAGATTTCTGTGAAAAAATACTCCATTAACCACGTGTCCTGGAAGTGGCAGCCATCAACGTAAACTTTCCTTTTCATTTATCTATTTGTTTACAGTCGCCATGTCGGAAATTGGGTCTGCTAAATTGCTAACAGTAAGTCAAAGGGCTACTGCCATCATCTGGTGAAATGGTGATTCATTTATTTTTTGTTCAAACTTACTGTATTTGATACTGCAGTCCACATTACTGGCGGGCTACATATAATGAATTCTATGACCGAGGCCTCGTGCAGGTAAACATTTGATCATGGGCTGTAACTGGGCCGGACATTGGCCTTCCCTGGTGTAGTGGTAGGGTCATGTCACAAGATCATCAGGACTTAGCAGAATCATTCTCCAGGGCACAGTCCAGGGGACAGAAGGGGATTAGGACAGAAAAAGAACTCAGGCAAGAACATCAAGGAATGGACAGGTGCCAAATTTGTCACAACCCAAATTTAGGCCAGAAACAGTCAGTAGTGGAGATAGCTGTCCAGAGTTGCCCCAACGACTCAGATAGTTAGGGGACCTTGATAAATCCGTCATGAATGAAAGCGTGTTTTACTGACGAGTGACCGAAAACATTTTACTCTGTTTTCTTTTCTTTTAATGAAACACTAATCCAAAGTCACTAAACTAATTGAGTCGACAAACCACTTAGACAGATACAGATGCCCCTTTTATTGACAATAGAACAATGCATAATTGATCGAATGTTCTCTCCTAATCCGTCCCAAAATAGTGCTGGCGTAAAAGAGCTTAAAATAACTGATTTGGCTCAATGAGCAAATGGTGAACCATAAAAAAAAATGTAAACTGACCATTTCTACATGATACCATATTAATTCAGATACCAGATTGTATGATGGGATTGCCGTATCTGTCAGAAAAAAGAACACATGGCCAAACAAAGGTAAATAAAATGTTCTCCTCATAAACTAAACCTTTGCTAGTGGATGGAATTTGTTTTATACGAATCTTGAGTCAAAGCACACCACATTAGAGATTATTCTATTTCGTCTGAGAGTTTGGTCCTATTGAAGTTGATAACATGCTGTGATCCTTGTTAGTATTTGAAGCATGATCCAGCTCGATCTAATGATGATTTATTTCCTTTTGCAAATCCACCTAATCTTTAGGGAAAGCGACCAATTTCCAGAGTAATTCAGTGCCAAACAGAATTGCCCCTCCATTGAGTTCCCCCAGTTCATTTTGTTTTTTGGTGAATATGGCTACATTTTGAACGAGAAATTATATTGTATTGTATCGTATTGTATTTATTTATTCATCCAGTATATACCATAAACATGATATTTACAGGAAATCATTTGACACGAGAACCTCTCAACGTGACGCGTGACCTTCAATCGGCGCCGGGTTTTTAGACCCAACCCGTGTGTTGGGAGTCATTAGGTGACCAAACCCCCCAATTCCAAACTTTAATGCCGAGCGCCAAGCAGGAAGGCAATGAGTACCAATGTTGTATGACTCGGCCGAGGCTTGAACCAGCGACCTCCCAGTCTCGGAGCGGGCGCCCTACCATCTAGCCTGCCAAGCTATTTCCTTTGTGGGCACTGTCATGTTCAAAGCGATGTCCGGTTGAAATAAGATACTATTTTTGAGTTACAAAACACTTACTTTTTCAACAAAAGCAAGTACAAAACACAAGACGACTGCACTCTTAGCTTACCATGAAATAAATCCCACAGACTGAAGCGTGGGCACCTTTCTTATTCTGTTACAAGGATTCTGATTGGAGGATAAACGTGCACGTAAGAAACATTCTGATTGGACGATGTCTTTGGTTACATGGTGTGATATACACTGCTTGGCACTAGGGGGCACTCTAACCTTACAATAAACATGGAAAAAAAGAGAGTAAACTCTTCCACCAGGGGGAAAGCTAACATAACAATATACATCGAAGGCCGTACCCTTTAACCCTGGGGTGTCCAAACTACGGCCCGCCAGTTTTTATTGGCCCCTCAGCAAATTCTGAAAATAAGGTTAAATATGGCCCGCACATGGCGCTTGAGCTCAACTCTGTTGCACTTCTCAGTTTTAACAGTAGATGGAGCCAGTAACGGAAAAGGTGCTTCTCCACCCATGCATTTGGGATTTCCTGAACTGGAAAACATTGGAATTGTGTTTTCTTTGCTTATTTAATAAACCTTCTTGTCATTCATTTAAACTGTCATTGAAATTCAAAGTGTATTACTGTGTAACTTATTCTGACACAAAATAGATTGATTGTTAATTCTAAACCCTATCAATGCAGATAAACGTAAAATTTGCTACGAAAAATAGGTTAACGACGAAATTAGAGTAGATGACCGGCTATCAAACTGAAAAATAAATAAAACATCCATCCATCCATTATCTGCACCGCTTATCTTCAGTAAGGTCGCGGGGGTGCTGGAGCCCATCCCAGCTGTCTTCGGGCAGTGGGCAGGGGACACCCTGAACTAAAAAGTAATAAAGCACCTTGCTGGATAGCAGAAAGCTGTTGTCTCTAAGGAACAAGAACCTGTGGATTGAATGTAGCACAAGTAATAAGATGAACAAGGACAGTATTCAACGTTAAGGAACTCAAAGTGAATCAGAGAGAGAGATCAGGGAGCTTTTCCTCCTACTGCGCCAACAATTGTCCTCATCCAAACCAATAAAAGGACACGGCAGCAGTTGTTAATTTCCTCCTTACTTCGGTTGAATCAATATACGAGGGGACAGCCTGCAAGGGAGGAAAATGAAAGTAAATACAGTGGCGCAAAGGGGGGAAGAAATTGGAAGGTTGGGGAACATTTGAAGACTTAATTTCCCTCAAACCCTCGGAGTGAATCTTGAATCTTGCTTTTGGAGTTTTTCATTAGCTTATTTGTTTTTGGTAAGGATGGAAGTTCAGTAATATTTTATAATTAAGAAAAACATAGGAAACCTCTCAGTCGCATAATGAATAAAAATGGGATTTTCTTGCTAGACTAGCATGCAAGAAATCATGAATAATGTTGTTGTTTTATATAACAATTGCTTCTTACACTTATTTCGCTGTTGAACAACAGATCAGCAAGATAAGTGTGTGACTACAAATGTAACTATCCTTTTTTTTTTTCAGATCAATACCTACACAAATATTCAACTTTTAACACTACAAGTATTGCTTGTACTATTTAAAAGCAATGAGAGAACACCAACATACCCTAACAAATGTTTACTTAAAATGACATTAAAATGATCATGAAAAAGTATGGCTATTGTCACAAATATAATATTTTGAAATAAGACTTTAATCAGATCTAATACCAATACCTGACTTCCTACGATTACCATGTCTTAAATGATCCTTTGAATAGAAATTCATAAGTTTTAACAGAAAAAAAATATTTTGCACTAAATCATCCTTCTAAAATTTCGGTTTCTAATTAGTGTTCATCCCCCAAACAGGTAATCCGTTAGGCCCTTGTAAGCATTATAATTTAGTTTGAACATGGGCAATAAAACAAGCAACATTTTCAGTATAAGAAGTAATACAAATCATAAATGTATGATATACAAATGAATTTAACTTAGATGTTGTAATACAAACATGGAAAAAAGCATACGGTATACAGTTTCTCTTTGCAACTGTATTTGTATTCATTTCACTTTTGCGTCTTCAGTGTTGACCAGAGCAATGCTTAAAACTTTACTGCTTGACACTTTTACCTGTAGCATTAAATACGAACCGAAAGACTTACCTACCTACCGATGAACCTACTTACCGTACATACAGATCAATTTACCTAGCCAACCACCCACCTACCTACCAACTTACACACTGAACAACAACAACTACTGACCTACCTACCCATGGACATACATACATACAGACACCAGCTCAGTAGCCTAGATGGTAAGGCGCCCGCTTTGAGACTGGGAGGTCGGTGGTTCGCGCCCCGGCCGAGTCATTCCTAAGACTTAAAAAGTGGTCGGCGGCGCCCTCTGTTGGCTGCGGCTGCATCGGCTCGCTACAACGGGTCAGGTGCAATTGACATTTCGTTCTGTGTACATTGTTACACAGAATGACAATACAAGGAAATTATTATTATTATTATTATTATATATCATAGAATAAATAAGCATACTTTTTGGAGCCACCATCATCTACTAGATTTTTGGTGGCAGCGTGTAATGAGTCCAAAAACTGTACCAATCTACATCAATTAGTTGAATTAACCTACTTGTAAACCCTGGTCAAATATTGTGCTATTCTAGCACATGAACAGTAAGTCGGTTGAAGGTCAACCATTCTAACTGTCAACTCTGAGTAATAAAATAAAAGCATCGGTTGACATCAAACAGCCTGGGTCATAACACTCATAAATGCTCTCTTGGTCATTAAAACTGGTGAATATATCTGATTGGAAACAAATTGCTTCTGGGGGTTCAGTCCAAGAGGTTTCACTGCATTCCGACAGCTCTGTACATCTATGATGGTGGTCATGCCATTTAATATATCTTTCAAGTTATTAGTAACTTTTATTGTTGGTCCTGTGACACCCATCTAGTTCGGTGAAGTGGACTCACGATCGTCCGCGCCATTCATCTAAAGTGCACTTTTCGCATAGTGAAGTAAGTGCACATTTTATTTTCCTAGCTGTGTGGGTTCTCTCACTTTTTGGAAATTGCTAGCCTGTGTTTGTGATTTATTTCCAAGATTCTGTGAGAGCTGAGATGTGCACACAGCAATAGAGCGGCGGTAGCACGGGAAGGTACGTGGTAAAGTAGGCCAATCAGACTTTTGGGATTGGTTGGTCTGAGCACGAGTGGTTGAAAAGAGGCCAGCCAGCGCTTCCCATGATGAGCAGCTATTCTCTTCCACTCTGCTGGCAATGCCTGCCCAGCAGATCTGTAACATCACAACGTCATACCTGGAAGTTTCAACCCCCCCACAGAGTCCTGCTCCAGATATGTCATTAAATAATCTTCAGTACTAAAAAAGACTGTTGTAATGTTAGTTTCCAGAATGTGAAGTGCCTGCTGGGGCACCAGTTTTTTGGAGGTTTGAACATTTTTGTATCGATAATAAAAAGCTTAACATGAGAAGACACATTGAGTATATCGTTATATTTGCATTTAAAAAAAAAAAAAAAAAAGTAAAACACGTAAATAATTATCATCACTTGCTACCTAGTCCAGGGTACAAGTATTAACTTGTAAATGGGTTTGCCTATTTATCTTGATTTTAAGACTTTGCTTTTCTCGTTGTAAACAATGTTCAATACGTTGTTATCAATGCCAATAAACACAATTCTCATTCTAGTTTCACACATTTATATGGAAGGCCTGTTTGTCTCAGGGTTTATGGACCGTATTTTTGCTGTAAGTAGAATGTATGATAAAGGGTAAAAAAGAACCTAATTGAATGTAAACTGTTCATCATGATCTAAATCCTGTGATCACTTCTAAATTGACTAACAAATGACTGTTGTAATTATGTAAGACATGATGAGTTGAAATGATGGGTCGAAGAAGCATCTTAAAAGGACATTGCGAATTATTTAGCGTCTCATGGTGGTGAACAAAACCCCGTTATCCATTATAAAATAAATCGGTTTAAATTATGAGCAGAAACACATGAACTATAATATAAATGTGCCTTTTTTCTAATTACTCGAAGGTCATGAAATGTTAAATGTTAATTTACATCACATGAGGCTCACCTTGAGGGAGCTGACATGATTGTCTGCCAACTTCCTGGTACGGTTGACCCGAAAACCAAAAACATTGTAAAAGGCTGGCCAACAAATGAGAAGAAAAATTGTGTGGTTTGGTCACTTTAAGTCTCTGTAGTTTGTGTTCTTCCTTGTGTTTTGTAGCACCCGTTTTCAGTTGCATTACGCAACTCAGCGACATCTTGTGGTTATATATTACACAGTGTACCTTTTTATATTATTTAGGGACAGGTCTCTTGTAAGCTTTTTGCTTCAACCCGTCATCCCTTTTTTATGGAGTGATTTGTTAATTTTGCAACCTCATGGCTATTACAACATGATTATCATAGCACATAGCACAGTAATTACTTGTATTGTTCGTTATGTTCTGAAAACACCCATTATTTATTCAGCATTTTATTTTTTGTGGATTCAAACATGACAGCAAACACTTTCCCTTTTTTGTCATAACAAAAATCTGGAGCAGTACTCATGTACTGTTTATCTCTGAAAGCATAATAATTCAGTTGGATTGTTCAGGATTGCTTTTGTCCTCCTCAGAAGGCTAATAAAATCGGAAATAATAGCTAGCGTCAACAACGTGATCATTTTAATAATCAATAGAGTATCGTTGCGTGTACTGTTTGTGCGTGTGAGTGTGTTTTTTTTCCTGAAGCCTCGAGTGAGGAAAGATGGTTTTCTGATTGCATGGCACACTTATGTGTATATAGCAAGGCCTGGAGGTCACAATGGTAAACAATACTCCCCCGTGATAAATCCCTCCTGTCTATTCGCTTCTCTGTGGCCCGCTCTTGTGATTTATTCCTTCACAGAACTTGAGGAGAGGGCGAAAAGAATTCACAGATAAATAATTCACAGCGACGTTAACATCAAAGAGTGCTGCAGGGAAACAAAAACATGGCCGTTTGGGTCGATGTGCCGTTTTGGATTAAACTACACTCAGTATGTAATAGCGTTTCATGAATCTAAGTATGGCTGAACAGAAAACTAAAGAGGCCAGTTTGATATGTATTCATTTACATGTTTCTCATGTTCTATTGTATTGGTGTTGATGCGGTGAAGATCCTTGAAAGAGTTCAACAAAAACGTTTTTATTAATAAGTTTCAACCAAAATGTCCTTAGAATAGTTATATACTGTATATTCTGGACTATAAGTTACACCCAAAAATTCTAAATTGGCCAGAAATTTGATCATGCGCCTTATAATCCGATGGTACTTATATGTGTATAATACAGGACGTTAGGTGTCGAAGGGATTGATCTGGTTAGCAATGATAAGAGCACAGAATTATAATGACATGGAAAGTTCCCCTTCAGTGTATTAGCCGTGACAGGCTGATGCTTTGCTTACTCATGCTAGCTGTAAACACTGTCGGTGATGTGGATAACATTTATTGCAATGAGAATCAAACCCAGATTGTGTCGGGTAGACTGCTGGATCCTATCCGCAGAAAAGTATTAAAAACTGGAAATGCTGTTTCACATTTTCTCAGCTCAAACTAACCATTGTAAGGGACTCATGTTTAAAAACGCCCAGCCATGCTTTTGTATATATCTTTCAGGATGACCAAATTATATCTCACAATGCCTTTATCCTTATTCGGTTCAGAAGAAATGAATTACCTTCCACAATACCTTTCTCTTGATTCAGTCCAGAGTCTTGTGTGCTTTGAAAAGGATTGTGAGCCACCGATCATACTGAATTTCAATGTTTCTTGTTCATGTTTGACAATATTCCAATATAAAACCTAATGCATTTCCATCTGTTGTGTGTATTTCTCGTGATCTAGTGCAGTGTTTTCCAACCTTTTCTGAGCCAAGGCACACTTTTCACATTCAAAATATCGAGGCGCACCGACGGTTGAAATGTTTAAAAATTATTCAATTTCATTTTATTGTGCTTTTAAAGCTTAAAGTGTCATTTTAAAGGTTTTCTTATAGTTTGTGTTCACTGTGCCTCAGGAAATAATACAGGGCAATCATTGTGGTTAATAATTTTGCTGTAATTTGGGATTTTATTTCATCTTTAACCCTTTTTACTATAATATTGTTTTGTTTTTTCCCGAGAAAAATCAAAAATACATAGAAAGAACAAAAATAGTTTTCAGTTTTTTTATAAAAACGTTAAAAAAAAATGGAACAAAATGTTTTACTTTATCTTTCGCGGGGCAATCTTAAACAGCTTCATTAAAAAACGTTTTTGAATATGTGTCTCTGCAGTACCTCCTGAGCAGACAATTTGTATATAAGAAAAAATATAAAGGTTTTCCTCCCGGCTCCTCTGAGTTAAATGTTGAAGTACCCTTGGGCAAGACATTGAACCCCCAAACCCCTAATAAGCATTGGGAGCCTTACACCGTTGACACCGCTATCAGTGTGTGTGTGTATGTGAATGGGTAAGTGTGAAGCACGTTGTAAAGCGTTTTGGGAGATCTCAAGTGACTTGAAAGGCGCTACATAACTACAGACTATTTACCATTATCATTGCATGCGTTCCCACTTACTGATATGGATGAGTTACTTACTTTGTTGATCACAGAGCGAAAAAAAACAATGGCGTCGGGCGCAATGAGGTAGACGGCAGCAAGGAAAGTAGCTCTGACAAAAATCACTAAAGAGTAATGTAATACTTGGAGAAAGACAGAAAAGGTATAAATTGTGACTCATATTAAAGACAAATTATTCAATAAAACATGGTCAAGAAGGGGAAACTTGTCGAGGAAAAGTGCGCTAACGAGAAAAAGATCGAGGGAGCAGAAGGAATGGCATCGGTCGACGAGGGACGTGACTCGGCCATCCTCCACGAAATCCGTAAATTACGGCAAGAACACACTGAAGCAGCAAGGGATAGCAAGATTGCGATGACAAGACTGGAAAAGAGCATCGAAGAACTCCTGGAGCGCACTGTGTTGCTGGAGCGGAGGGTGGAAAGCATGGAGGAGCTACATGCTAACACGGAAGAGCGAACGTCAAAACTAGAGCAATTAACAGTCTCCTTGCTCCAACAAACCACCAAACTAGCAACAAAGTGTGAGGACTTGGAGTCGAGATCACGACAGAACAACATTAGGATACATGGGATTCCCGAGGGTGCCGAGAGAAAAGACACAATCGGCTTCATAACAAACTTTATTAAATCGAACATTCCGACAACCGAGCATATGGATGTGCGCATTGAGAGGGCACACCGCTCACTGGGGAACAAGTTTCAAGGTAAAGCACTGCCACGGGCAATTATCGTACGTTTCACCGACTACATAGTGAAAGAATCCGTAATGAAAGAAGCATGGAAGCAGAAGACAACGTACGAAGGCAAGACCGTTTACTTCAACCAAGATTACACCACAGAAATCCAAAAAAAGAGGAAACAAGTAAGGGACGTTATCAAAAAGTTAAAGGAAAAGAACGTAAAGGCACAATCACCATATCCCGCCCAGCTGAAGATGTTTTTGGACTCAGGAATAAGAACATTCTCTACACTGATGGAGGCAGCAACATTGCTAAAAGAAATGGGGATCGAAGTGGAAGAGGACAACACGGAGACACTGCAAAAGATGTTGTCAAAGAACATTTGGACCACAGTGACCGGAATCGAGAGGAAGACAAGGGAACATCCCCATCATAGAAGGTGACTTACAAGCTCCTATGGAGCAAAACGAAGCCATATTCGGATTTGGGGAGAAAGAGTAAGGACCATATATGCCCTTTCTATTATAAATTCAATAAGTTAGAAGTAAGTAAAATACCAAGTAAAATTGTTATCTTTAAATTAAAACAATGTATGTATATATATTGGCATAGAGCTACTTTAAAATATTTAGTTAGTTATAACTATGGACGACGGTACAAAAGTTGTTCACGCACTGAGTGCATATTTCCAGGAGGGTAGCCACAACTCTCCAATTGGACTCTTGGAAGACATGGGTTTTTGTTTTTTGGGTGTGTTTTTTTTCTTTTTGGTGGGAAATTATGTGTGCTTGTCAATATGTTTGTTAGTAATTTGGTTTGTTTTGTCAATGGAGGTGTTAGTAATTAATGTAGTGTTTCTGTATGCTTCAAAAATCAGTGAGACTCAATACAAAGCATGAGCAATCTAAATATTGTTTCATATAATGTACATGGGCTAAACCACCCCATCAAGAGAAAAAAGATATTGAATCAACTCAAGACATTGCAGAGCTCAATAGCCTTATTACAAGAGACACATTTGACCGAGATTGAACATAAGAAGCTAAAAAGAGAATGGGTGAACCAGGTGTTCTACGCATCCTATGGTAAAAGGAGGGGAGTAGCAATTTTACTTGGAAAAGGGGTGGCGTTTAAAGTCGAAAAAGAAGTGAAGGACAATCTGGGGCGATATATAATGATTATAGGGTCAATGGCCGGTTGGGAAATATCAATAATGAATGTTTATGCACCAGTTGAGGAAAAGGGGACTTTTTTTCAAGTATTAGCTAAAGTAATAACCAACTGTGCGAAGGGAATGTTACTTATAGGAGGTGACTTTAACACTGTACAGAATTGCAAAGTGGACAAGTATCCTTCAGTACACGGAACAAATACAAAGACGTCGAGGATGTTAAATAACATAACTAAAGAATTGGGATTGATAGATCCATGGAGAGAGAAGAATCCCCAAACCAAAGACTATACTTTCTATTCAAACCCGCATGGCAGCTACTCGAGAATTGATTACTTTTACATTTCAAGACAACATATGCATACAGTAGTAGAGTGTGGTATAGAGAATATTACTATAAGTGACCATTCTCCAATTACTTTGAAATTAAGTTTAGACAATGAACCCCATTTTAGGTATTGGAGGATGAATGTATCTCTCCTCTCAGATAAAAACGTAGTACAGGAAATAAAACGGTGTATAAAAGAATATTTCCAAATCAATGACAACAATGAGGTTTCTCCAACAATATTATGGGAAGGAGGGAAAGCTGTAATAAGGGGGAAATTAATAGAAATATCGTCCCGGCTGAAACGAATACGCTTAAAGAATCAGAAGGAATTGGAGGATAAGATTAAGGAACTAGAAGAAGAACATAAAAAAACACCAAATGAATCCAGATTACAGGTATTAAAAACAACCAGAAGCAAATTAGATGAACTTTTGACAAATAAAGCAGAAGGGGCTCTGCGCTTTGTGAACCAGAGATACTATGAAATGGGCAATAGAGCCAGTCGACTGCTAGCTTTCCAACTTAAAAAGGCCCAAACAGATAGAATTATATCACAAATAAAACATCCTATCTCTAAACAATGTTTAGTAAAACCCAAAGGTATAGCAGAAGCATTTGCAGATTATTATAAAGAATTATACAAGGACTCAGAAAATGACTTAGATAACTACACGGCACAAAACTTTTTAGGAAAACTACATTTACCAACACTAACAGGGGGGGATACATTAGAAATTATTCGCCCCATTACAAAACAGGAAATACAAGATACAATAAATAACTTAAAAATAAATAAATCACCAGGAACGGATGGATTCCCGGGGGTGTTCTACAAAAGCTTTAAGGAAGAATTAACACCAGTACTGCAGAAAGTATTTAACTATGCTCTAACAAAAGGAGATCCCCCCAAATCATGGTCGGAAGCCATCATAACAGTCCTGCACAAAGAAGGAAAAGACCCAATATTGTGTGAAAGCTATAGACCAGTTAGTTTACTTTGTAATGATCTAAAAATTCTTACAAGCATACTGGCAAAAAGAATGCAGAAATTTATAGCGAAATTAATTAGAAATGATCAAACAGGGTTTATTCCGGGAAGGCAGGGTGCAAACAATATTAGGAGGATACTAAACATAATTACGAGCACAAAATCTAAGACCCAACCCTCGATGTTACTGAGCTTGGATGCACAAAAAGCTTTCGATAGGGTGAAATGGAGCTTCTTACATCAATCACTTATAGCTTTTGGCTTCCCTCCAATATTTGTTGAATGGGTGAAAATTATCTATAAAAATCCGAAATCTCGTCTTAGAGTAAATGGTCACTGTTCAGATTTCTTTGAAATCAAAAGAGGAGTCCGACAAGGGGATTGCTTAAGCCCACTATTGTTTGCAATAAGCATAGAACCACTCGCAGAATCAATTAGACAAAATGAGCAAATAAGGGGGATATTGGATGAAGGAGGAACAGAACATAAAATATCATTGTTTGCAGACGACCTGTTGGTAATGCTGAAGGAACCTTCGTTATCAATACCACCACTGTTGGAGAGCCTTAAAATATATGGAGAAGTAGCTGGGTATTCAAATAATGAGAGCAAATCAATAGCAATGATGATATCAGGAAAATGTCCAACAGATGTGATTGAAAGGTTTGATTTTAAATGGACAAATAAAGGGTTTAAATATTTGGGGGTGACCATTACACCACATTCCACACAGCTGTTTGATGCAAATTATGGAATGTTGATAAAAGAAATAAGGAAAGATTTGGAAAAATGGGAAATTTTGCCCTTAAGTCTTATCGGCAGGATAGAAACAATCAGAATGAACATATTACCAAGACTATTATTTCTGTTTCAATCCCTTCCAATTCTGATCCCGGCATCCACATTTAAAATGTTAAATAAGTTAATAGCAAAATTCCTTTGGCAAAACAAGAAACCTAGAATAAAATACAAAACCCTGTTAGCTCCTAAAGAAAAGGGGGGCCTAGACCTACCCAATATTAAATATTACTATTGGGCAGCTCAAATTAAAGCACTCATCTTGTGGATTACTACAGACAAAGATGCGATATGGGTGGACATGGAACAACGATCTTGTCCAAATATGCTGGTGGAATCGTTACCATACATATCAGTCACGAGGTGGAAGAAATTAAAAATCCAGAATGAATGGATTAAGGGAACTATTAAAACTTGGTCAACAATACAAAAAAAATTAAAAATATCAAGATCTGTGAATAGGGCTACCAAAATAGCGAAAAATCCAGATTTTAAACCTGGGGGTATGGAGGTAGGGTTTCAAAAATGGGCCCAAAAAGGACTGATGTTGATTACCCAAGTATTGGAAGCACAGGCAATGAAATCATTCGAACAACTCCAACAAGAGTTTGACCTACCCAGAAATGATTTTTACAAATATTTGCAACTAAGGCATTACCTCCAGAAACACGAGGAATGGGGGAAAATATGTAAGGAGCCAACTAAGGTAGAGGAATTATTAATATCGTATACAAAAGGACAATCAATAAAGGGGGTTATATCAAAACTATATAAAGCCCTGAGAATGGATCTCAGTAATGAGGACATGGCAGTTAAGGAAAAATGGGAACAAGAAACTAATGTAGCGATAAAAGACAACGAATGGGAAAAAACATTGAAAGAGGGACACAAAATAACCAACAGCCCGACATGGAGGGAGTTTGAATGGAAAGTAAAAATGCGATTCTTCTATACACCCTCTATCACTTCAAAATATAAAAATACCTCAAATCTATGCTGGCGTAACTGTGGGGGGGTCGGTGACTTTACGCATATTTTCTGGAATTGCCCTGTAATATTAAATTTTTGGAGAAGTATCCAGAGAGAAATAAAATTAATCACGGGCTGGGAGTTGCGGTTGGACCCAAAGGCTTACGTAATAGGAATTTTGCCAGAAGAATTACTATCTGGTCAACAGAAATATATACTAAGGGTAATGCTTCTGGTAGCAAAGAAAATGATCACAGTGTCCTGGCTGAAACCACAACCTCCTGACATAAAACAATGGAGAGACAAATTAAAGCAAATGTACATTATGGAAAAAATCACTGCAAGACTTCAACTGAAACTTGACCAATTTGAAAAAAGATGGAAGCCTATCACACAAATTTTACTTGATGTCTAAACACCTCCCCCTATTTATTATGTGCGTTGTTTTTTTTTTTTTTTTTTTTTTTTTTTTTTTTTTTGGGTGTATATTTTGATTTATTATTTTATATATATGTATATATATATATATATATATATATATATTTCTTTTTGTATGGATGTATTGTATGAACATTTATTCTTCCTTTCTATTAATAGTATTTTTTTCTTCTTTGTTGTTTCTTCTGTTATTTATGAGTGTGTCAAGTGTATATATTTTGTGTTGATGTATGATGGAGGAATCAAACCTCTGTCAAAATTGGTGTGAGAAATAAAAAGTTAAAAAAAAAAAAAAAACAATGGCGTCTTTTTTATTTGCCAAGATAAAATTGGACAATTTCCTGCGGCACACTAGACAAGTTCTCACGACACACAAGTGTGCCCCGGCACACTGGTTGAAAAACACAGATCCAGTGGATATAATCTAGCGCAATCTTGTGCAATCCGTGTAAGAGACCCGGTGCAACCCAATGCTATACAAATGAGACCAATGATATAGTATTTTCCGACTGATCAATCACTGCATAAATGCTACCTTTTTGGTTCATCCCTAGCCCTTACTTCCATACTGACTCTGCACTAGTTTATGTTTACATTTTATTTTTTCGGAGCCGAGTGGTTCTCGGGTGGTTTCCAAGCTTCCGCCGTCCTGGCAAAGCAGGGCCATCATATTATTGGGTGACAGAAGGGGGTTCTAACCTTGGCACCACAAAGTCACTGCCAAGTTGCACGGGGGTCAGCAGCCACGTGCAGGTGTTTAGCATTGTTCTATTTCACCCTGTTCATCCTGGAAGGGGGATTACCACTTGTGAGGTCCCTTCTCAAGGTTTCTCTTTTTCCTCACGCTGAGGTTTTGAGTTGTTCCTTGCCTGCATTTTGGTTTAAGATCAGGTAATTGTGTAATTGTAATCTTGTGCAGTCCTTTGAGACATTTTTGTGATTAAGGTCTAAATAAATAAATGTGACTTGGCTTGACTTGACTTGACTTTAGCCCTGCTGAGTGGCTCCCCGGCACTTATCCAGAATGTTTACAAATTGTGAAAAATTGGGGAGGAAAATATATTTTTGTTTTAATATGGTTTCTACAGTCGGACAAACAAAACATTACAAAAACACTTATTCCAATGCCGTAAAAATCCATCCACTATCCGCACCGCTTATCCAAGGTAGGGTCGCAGGGGTGCTGGAGCCCATCTCAGCTATCTTCAGACAGTGGGCTGGGGACACCCTGAACTGTTTGCCAGCCAATCGCAGGGCTCACAGGGACAGGCAACTCACTAGCTCATTCGCACCTTGGGACAATTTGGACCGGCCAATTAACCTGACATGCATGTTTTTAAATGCCCGGAAGAAACCCATGCAAGCACGGGGAGAACATGCAAACTCCACACAGGACATTTTTATCCCATGACCTCAGAACTGTGCCACACATGCGCTAACTACTGCGCTGCCATGCTGCCCCAGCTTTGAAAATGTGTAAGATAAATATTAGATTTCAATTATGGGTGTAACTTTGTGACTATGAGAGGTGAGGGAAGATCAGCTGGTACAGGTTCACAAGGGGGAAGTGACGTGTTTGATTGCCACTCTTTCACTGGTGAAGGCTTACAAAAAGACAGGATACAGGTTGTTGCCTCAAACACAGCAAAGTCATTTATTATGCTGTGAATTGGGGGCTCTCAGGCTTGAACTCCTTCCGGGTGAGTTTTGCTTCAATGCAAAACTTTTTCATCTCTGATTGTTTTCCTCTCAACTTTGTTAGAGCTAAGCTGGTGGGCTCGAATTCTGCCCTTTTTAAACGGGCTCCATCACAGTGTAACTTTGCTTCTCTTTACACCCCTAATTTCAACACAGAAGACCCGTTAAACAGGTATGAACATAATTCTCTCAAAGGCTTCTATTAAGTAACATAGTAGCTGTTTTAATTAAGTAACTTCATGCACGGCAGCGCAGTGGTTAGTGCGTGTGCGACACAGTTCTGAGATCATGAGATCAAACCTTCCTGTGTGGAGTTTGCGTGTTCTCTCTGTACTTGCTTGGGTTTCATCCAGGCACTCCGGTTTCTTCCCATGTTCCAAAAAAACCCCGTGTGTTTCAGGTTAATTGGCCGGTACAAATTGTCCCTAGGTGTGAATGAGCGAGTGAGTTGTCAGCCTCTGTGTGCCCTGGGACTGGCTGGCAACGTGTTCAGGGTGTCCCTTTCCCACTGTCGGAGGACAGCTGAGATGGGCTCCAGCATCCCCCGTGACCCTACTGAAGATAAGCGGTGCAGATAATGGATGGCTGGATCTTTTTTTTTTTTAGTTTATATTAGGAATGAAAATTAGGGAAATAATTTAATTTGTCGAAGTTTTGAGTTTTTCCTTGTCCTCATGTAGGTTTTAGATCAGGGGATGGTATAATACTCGTCTGTAGTCTGTAATAGTTTGTAGTCTGTACAGCCCTTTGAGACTTCTTCTGATTAAGGGCTATACAAATGTACATGACTTGACTTGCTCAGGCCCAACGATGGGTACATTGACTTAGTATCAAAAGAGAAAAGGATGCTGCTGCATTTTACCCATGCACGAACTTGTTTGACCTTGGCACATAAATCAAACTTAAATAAAATCAAATTAATACTGTTCATCTTTTTAAAAGGCGGCTGTTTTATTTATATAAATGCTTGCTGCGTTTTATTGCACTCTTCCTGTTGCATGGATAAGGGGCACATTATGTATGAACCATTAAAATAAAAAAGATCTAAAATTGGATTTTTTTGATTGTATTTTTCTTAAATCATAAAAGTAATTAAACATACCTTAATTCATTAATATAGTAACTAAGTCAAACCTGAGGCGGTATACTAAAACAGAGTAGTCACATGGTGCATCATTCCCCACAGGATGTGCTGCATTCAGCTTAGTGATTTGATAGCAGGCTAATATAGCTAATATATATACATATAGCAGGTGTTTCATTCATATAAGGCTCATAGAAGGATTTTGATCCACTCAAACCAATTTTTTTAGGGTCCAATATAACTCTTTCAACATGTTGGGTTGCTGCACTAACAGATAATACACAAAAATAAATAAATAAATAAATAAATAAACAAAATAAATTATATTTTTAGATATGAAAATATTGGAAAACGGTAAAAAATAATACTTAGTGAGAGAAAAGAATCATCATGTATGGTAGATTATTTTGAAAGTTTTAGAGAGTTCTAATTATTCAAATATGTAATTAAGTATGAGCAAAATTGATTCTCATTTTGTAGTTGTAAAAAACTACAAATTCATTGAAAAAAACATTAACAACTCTATACAAAAACATTTTTTCAATAGCCATGGTTCTATAGATTTGTATTTATAATAATTGCTGTAGGACTAATCTTCCAACATATGAAATGTTTTGTCATTATCATTGTAGTACGGGGGGGACATTTGCCAGATTAGCTTGTCCCTGAGGTGCTAGAACTGGGTTAAGTGCTACTTATGTTTTACATCTAGGTCCTGCAGGTGATCACTGGATCCCTTTTTTTGAGGAATCCGTTGTATCTCTAGCTTTTCTTCTACACTATTTTGCTTGCTTTTTTCACTTTTTTCCTCGTTAGCGTTGCAATTTTGCCATTCGACTCCAGCCTAGTCCAGCTCTGACTCCAGCTAACTGTTCTTTGAGTGGTTCCTGGTAAATACAGTTTTCTTGGTCGTTCACTGTCTTTTACAGGTCTTCACGCCGTTTTTCATGTCCTGTTACTTCCCAAAATATTCTCTCATAACACAAACTGGAAAATTAGTATGCTTGCAAATTGTGCAACTCATGATTACTAATGGAATCCCCAGTGGAGAGCTGAAACCAAGGGCTTGGTCCTTCTAATCTGAATGACACCGGATATGGGTAAATTAAATGTGTGGCATTATTTCACCCCAAAATGAACTGCACTTGTGCGGCCACTATACATAATCTCCAATTCCATATCACTATGAAAAGGAAGTTGCAGAAGGCTCTTCTGGTGTGCCCACCGACAATGAAATGCACTGTTGTGGCTGTGATCCATTATCTAATATCGCTGACCGCAAGAGCCGGCAGAACATGTTTTTTTCAGTTAAGGCCACTGAACCCACCATTATGACCTGCCTAACATAAAATGCACCACTTTGGCCATGATCCATTATCGCCAGTCAACTATTGTTGAGAGCAAAGGCCGAGAAAAAAAGTTTTGGTCCTGCTTTTTTCAATTTCTCCCCTTTTGTGTTGCTGCGATTCATTATCACCAGTTGGCTATTGTTGCAAGCGACTGGGACCTGCAGAGTGCATGTGAATATAGCAGAGCTACTTTAACCGTAATAAACGAGGGCTTACAGTGTGCAATAAATAATTTACTGTGACAAATTGTATTCGAGGAAACAAGTATTTGTTATATTTCACTTCATCTTCTAAGAGATACAGTAAAAAACTCTTCAAAAATGAATGAACTCAAGTTCAATAAGAGTTCAACAGTAAATTGCTTTCTACCTGGGAGGTTTTAATTCACTCCAAATAGAAGCTTGGAACCTTGTGAAGTCTCATTGGATATTTACTTATTTATTTATACACATTTAGCTATTTTGGTCATCAACGTTGGCAGCCAAGTCATCACTCACTTTGACTGCCAGGATTTTGTTTTGACAAGACTTAAGGTTAGTAGACAACGATTCTTATAAAGTGCTGTTACTTCTGACTAATAGAACTTAAGTCCAATGAAAGTGATTCCTTCAGATTTTACCCAGTTAACATTATAGACCCAGCTGAAAAACAATTCAAGTACTGAGTAAATGCTTATACATGGATGGATGGATAGGTGGGTTTAGCTGAATAACGTGCTGTCAAAGCAACCAGTCAAATCAAATTTGTATCTCTCTTAATCAGCTTAAACAACTTCTCTAATAGAGACAGCTGAAGTAAATCTTACATCTACCTATACATGTCACGTGGTAAAGTCAAAGGTCAAATTTTGTAGCACTAATAAATGGCAGATTGTAAAAAATCAGGTCACATTTATACAAGTGACGGGGCACCTTTAAAATAAATGATTTAAATTACACAGGCATATTGTCATATCATAAACAGTCACAACTAAAAAGAAAACGTCTCCCTCTGCAACAGTGTGAGTAACGTCACTTACAATCTACTCTGGGTGTAAACAAAGAAATATGTATTTACTTTGAACATGAGTAAAAGTGCATTAATCTGTCCATCCAGCAACCCAGCCTCTGAATCATTTATCATCTTGATAAAAAGAGCTCAATAAGCATGAAAATAAAGTTAAGACATTCAAAAGTAATTATGAAGTATGGATGATCAAAAGTGCCAAACATAAATAAAAAAATAAAAAAATAAATCAAACTATTGCCAATTTAACATTTTGAAAACCTGTCGAAAATGGCATAATTCCAGTCCAAAGTTATTTGTGACTCATTTTGCTTAGTCACACCTTGGCTTGAAATTATGCATCAAAGCGCATGAGAGCACCCTCTTATGTTTATATCGTGCATTGTGTTATTAATATGTATTGTTTGATAGAATGATCGTTTTAGTGCAGGTTCAAAGTTTAACAGATTGAAGGGCCAAGAAAAATATTAAGCTATAATCGAGGGCCGGACTGATCAAATGTTAAACATTTTTAAAATGTCACTATAGTCGAGTGTACCTCATTAAACCTACTGAAATTCTCACATATATATCCCAATACGATCAGATGAATAAAGCAATATTGACTTATGACTCATCAGTTATCTTAATTTTTTTTAACAGGAACAAATGACAAATTTCCTTAATATAGAAACTACCTGAATATTAAATAAAAGAAAACGGTATTATTTAGGTACCATCAGTAGCCTATATTTTATATTTTAGCAAAACCCTAAAATCACTTTGAAGAGAAAAAATATTGCAGTGTTCTAACATTCCCAAAATTCAATAAAATACAGTTCAAGGAGAAGTATCATACAGCGAAAACAAACAACGGGGGTATGATACAATAATGAATCAAGATCATCTCAAGGACCAAAGAAAACCTTCTCAGGGCCAGATGTGGTCCGTGGACCTTGATTTTGACATTTATGCTTTAGTGTGCTGTGTAGCTTAACTTATTTTAGCTTGAATAAAAAAAAAAGCAATGTACAGCCGAGAGCTACATTTGTTACTAATTAGCGCAAAGGGCTACCCGTTTGATATGCGCTACGATAAGGATATGTTACTACTTTGTCATTACTATGTGATTAATTACTGCAAAGATAATCCCTTGGCTACAATTGTATCCCCCCATCTTTTCCAGCTACAGACTGTCAAAAAGAAGGAACCTTGAAAGATTCACCATTCGTCCACCCAAACACCCCTTTTATCAGATTATTGGACTCCTAAGCCACTTAAATCAACATTTGCCTGTGAAGTACTGAAGTAATGCTGATACATTTAGCTGTGGGATTCTATGCTAGGCCCTGAGAAATGGAGAAAAAATTGCTAAATAACTTTTTTTTTTTCCTTTTTTTAATAAAACAGTAGCATATAATGTTATTAAATCTGCCAAGGCTATGTTGTTGAAATAGAAATAAAAAGTACCTAACCACACGAGCCTACCAATGCTGTCTCCACTCCATTCTACCACCCCAATCTCCCAACACCTGCGATGAACTGAACCACCGCCGCCGCTTGTGTGCCAGTGTCCCCACACCCACAATAAACTGAACCGCCAGCAGTGCCTCCTTAAGGTAATAAGATGAATTGCATAACTGCTGTTTTTGTGAGGAGGTCATAATTCGAACACGCCATTGAAAATCTGATCATTCGCGTTGATTACCTTACCTTCCCCAATTTACCAATCATTTCCACAACTCCTAAATCCCCCTTAAACTTCTACATGTTGCCATTTTTAATTAAAAATATTTTTATTGATGTATCGTATACATAAATGGCGCAGTGGTTAGCGCGTGTGCGGCACAGTTCTGAGATCATGAGATCGAACCTCTTGTGTGGAGTTTGCATGTTCTCCCCCTGCTTGCGTGGGTATCCTCCGGGCACTCCGGGTTCTTCCCACATCCCAAAAACATGCATGTTAGGATAATTGGCCTGTCCTAATTGTCCCTGGGTGTGGATGAGCGAGCGAATTGTCTGTCTCTGTGTGCCCTGCGACTGGTTGGCAACCAGTTCAGGGTGTCCCCTGCCCACTGCCAGAAGATAGCAGGGATGGGCTCCAACACCCCCGCGACCCTACTGAGGATAAGCGGTAGAGATAATGGATGGATGGATGTATACATAAAACATAGTTTGTCAGACTAAGCAACTTGTGCATTTGTGTGTTAATAATTTTATTCAGATTGATAATTTTTGGCAAAATTAATTAAGAGTAAAATTGATAATTAAAAAAAAAATCATACATTGGGTAAGACTTAACAATTCAAGACTGATTTGACATAGTTAAATAAGAGACACATATCCATCCAAAAAGAATATTTCTTATGATAGACCTCTGGTGTTGATAAATGCAAAAACAGACGTTTCAACTTTGTCACAAAATAAATTAAAATCAAGCAAAACCCTATGTTATTATTATTATTACACAATACACCTTACAGTGCAACTTGGACACATCAGTGTCTCTCCCAGTCCCAGTCTTAGTCAGAAACCCTCACCCAGCCATGGCCGATCAGCACCCTCCCTGACTTATGTCCAGGTAGCTCACTACGCCACGCCTCCCTCCTCCTCAACCAGAACCAGCGTGAAGCGTTTTTATCTGCTCCCAGGATGTTATGATGGTTCTTTGTCTGTGGAGTGTACAAATCCCAAGGAGCCCCTGGACACAGTGTAAAGTCCTGCATGCAAAGCCCCTGCAGCCCACCTAAATAGGCTAGCAGCAGGCCCTCCACCTATTCCTCCAGCATTTTGCCACAATATCAGCTGCGATGATGTCTGGGAGTCGCAAATGCTTTTCTATGTCCACCAAGAGCTGCCAGTCCCTTGCCGATGTGAGAGGACCCTCCAGAGTCTTCTTGAAAGGTTGATGTTTCTTTTCTTCTTGAATACTGCTATAACTGTGTTATCATCCAGTTTTTATTATTAGAGGTTCAAACATGTTGAGTCAATCACTAAATAACATGCGTGTTAGAAACCCCATTTCCTATAAAATCACAATGACCCTCGCTATATTTTCAGAACTAGATCACTGGCTAGTCAGGTGGTATTAGGGGGCTAACTGGGACCCATGGCCATCATTTTGGGAAACCTTGCTGTATTTTTTTAAATCAGCAAAAAAAATATATATAATATTTGGAATCCAGCAAAACGATAACAAATGCATTCACGGTCAAATTAATGTGTTTCTGATATAAGTATTTTTCTAGAATGTGAAGAAGCACTAAGAATAAACATTGTACAACTTCTGTAATTTTTTTTTTTTTTTCATAGGGTGGACAGATGAGGCTACCTAAAATCTAGGGGTAACACACCAAAACTAAAAGCTATAATTTCAGGTTATCATACCTGTCAACCGGAATGATGCATGATGGGAAGTCCCCAGGCGCCAGATGCATGTGATTGTACAGATTACTAATGATTTCATGTGCATAGTCCATAACTGAGCTGCAGCATGGCAGATGAGTGGATAGAGAATCCTTAACACTGTTCTGAGGTCAAGGGTGCAAATCCAGCTACAAGCCTTCCTGTGTAGAGTTTGCATGTTCTCCCGATGCTTGGGTGGGTTTCCTCCGTGCAGTCCGGTTTCTTACCACACTCCAAAAACATGCGTGCCAGGTTAATTGGTGACTCCAAATTGTCCCTAGGTGTGAATGAACAAGTGAGTTGTCTGTCACTGTGTGCCCTGCGACTGGCCGGGGACAGCTGAGATGGGCTTCAGCGCCCCCGCGACTCTACTAAGGATAAGCAGTGCAGATAATAGATAGATGGAAAGATAATTCATAACTGTGATAGGTGTACATTTAATATAATTCATAAAAATCTATACTGGAGAGCTAGGTGGCCGGTGGGGTTGCCAACACACTTATAGGGGGACCATGGCCACCCCCGAACACCCCCTGGTAGTGCCACTGCTGTTAATTTATTTAAAGTGGTGGCCTGTGCATCACTTGGAAGCTTTTTGTGATTAAGGGTTATACAAATAAATGTGACTCGGCTTAAATATGATGACTACAGCAAATGTAATTCATTGAAAAAACAATAAAAGGAACACAGCGACTTTGATTGGGTCAATAAGTTCCTCCTTTAACTTTATGCCAATTCCTTAGATAATTTCAGAACATTTTTAATGAGTAAAATGTGTCAAACAATTTGTCTTGCAACATTCCCGGGCTAGTGTGAGTTGGCATAAGGGGTAAAAACTTGAATGTTTTACACTTGATATAGTCAGCATATGAGCAGGCAATGTGGTTGTCCATCATAAAAAGATAACATTGACAGGAACGCAGCGTGCACTCTAAGCTCCAGCTGCGTCAGCAGCATCGCTCTCTGCCTGTCTCGTTCGGTGCCTCGGTGGAACTGAACGAAAAACAGCTGCACTGCACCCCATTTGCTACTTTTCAGCTGTTTTCAACAATATTGAGACTCCGGGTGGAACTCTCACAACACATCAGTTGCATGACTGATTATTTAGATTTTTCTGCCTTGGCTATACCAACTCACAAACACACAGACTTTCAGACATCACAAATAGACGTTCCGACATTGGAATTTGGGATGAGTCGTATCCCGTTTATGACATGATTTAGCCCCCCCCCCCCAAAAAAAAAAAAACAGCATTGACAATCATCATAAACAGACCAGATTACACTTATTGTAATACAGCAGTTTTAAAAAGATACATAAATGTGATATTTTGTACTGTCACGTGTGATGTTGGTCACTGACTGAATGGAAGAACGTTTCTGCTAAATTCCAGACCAGAGTTTTATTTATCTGTGACCAATTTTTTTACTGATTGCCACAAAGGCCGACCAGTTTGATATGCATTTCTAAATTGATGACCTATCATGTTACCTTTATGTTGTAATTATTAGAATTTGAGTTGTCACGGGATCCGTCAACCACTAAAATATCACGCTAGTTACAAATAAAATTTCCTGAAAAATCAAAATGACCCATCACTGGTGTACTATTTTCCAAACCTGTCTGCAGGCTTCTCAGGTGTTTTGAGAAAAGAGCTGGTGCCTGCAGGATAATGTTGGAGACCCCTGTTCTAGAAACTAACGTTTTCAGTTTACCTGAATATATCAAGATCACATTCTAATCCTCTAATATTGTGTTTTTCTACCAGTGTGCCGGGGCACACAGGTTTTCCGTGAGACTTTGTCTAGTGTACCACCGGAAAAATAAAAATAAAATATATATATATATATATATATATATATACATATGTATATAGCCGGTTCCCCTTGAGACGCTATTTTTCTCGTGTGATTGCTCAAAATGCATTTTTTTCAGGGATTCCGTGCGGTTGACATTACATTTGTTGAGTATAAAAAAGGTTAAAGTTGTTTTGTAAGTTATATTTTTCTATATATTTTAATTTATGTTTTCTGTGTTTTTCAGTGTTACCGTTTCAGTGTAAATTTTGCTTTAGTTTTCCCTTTATAAGTCATTGATAATAATAGATAAAAAATTGTAGTGTATGGATAAAGCAACAAAACCAACTTGAAAAGCTGTTCAGGAGCCGAAAGAGCCAGCTATTTTCAACGAGCTGAGCCCAAAATAACCTGTTCTCTGAAAAGTGTCCCTTCAACAGACCATTCTCTTCCTCGAGGGTAAAAGTAATAAAATATGTGTTTAGTATTTATAGCGCATGCGTCAAGTTGCGGTTTTCCTCGCAACCTTGCACACTTTAGGAATTTAGTGACCGAGCTCCGAAAACATCAAACATGTCTGATGCTCGGCACCTCCGGCGCCGCGCCGTTTTTCTCCGAAAAGTGCCCCGGCATACCTGAAGCAAAATGACATTAGCCAGTGGCGTCGCACGCAGTTGCCGCTAGGTGTGTCAAAAATATCGCTGCCCACAAGCACAAAACATTTAACGCAACCCACTTCTCATGATACATAATACACTTATGATGTACAGTGCCGTGAACAAGTATTTGCCCCATCCTGATTTTCACGTTTTTTTTGCATATTTATCACTCACAAAGGTTTCAGATCATCCAACAAATTTCATATCACACAAGCAACCCAAAGAAATACAGAATGTAATTTTGTAATGCAGATTCCACTCATTAATGGACAAAAAAAAAATCAAAAATCTGGACTTTTGTGAAAAAGTAATTGCCCCCTGAACCTAATAGCCAGTTGGGCCACCTTTAGCAGCGATAACAAAAATCGAACGTTCATGATAATTGGCCCTGAGTCTTTCACAACGCTGTGGAGGAATTTTGTCACACTTTTCTTTGCAAAATGATTTCAGATATGCAATAGTTTTTAGCGTGAACTGCCCATTTAAGGTCAAACCAAAGCATTTAAATTGAATTTAAATCCAGACTTTTAATTTTTGAGTTTGGTATTTAAGCCACAGAGAAGTGTACTTTCTGGTGTATTCCGGATCGTTGCCTTGCTGCAAGATCCAAAAACGCTTGAGTCCTGTTCCTGAGGCAACAACGCAACCCAGTTGAGGTCAATGATCACAAATCCATTTTAAGAAAGACACTGGCCAAAAATGGTATCCATGGGAGAGGTCCCAGGCAAAACCCACTGCTGTCACAAAAGAAGACAAAGAGTCGTCCCACACAATTTTCAAACAGCATCTTGATTATCTTTAAGACTTTTGGAGAAACCATCTGCAGACTGATGAGTCAAAAATTGAACTTTTTGTAAGGTGTGCAGACCGTTAGATCTGGCCAAACAATGGCACAGTATTCGACCAAAAGAACATGACGCCAAAAGTAAAGCATGGGGGTGGCAGAGTGATGGTCTGGGGCAGCTATGCTGCCTCAAGACAAGGACAACTTGCTGTGGTTGACGGAAAAAGACATTCTTTTATTTACAATATCCTGTAGAAGAACGTCCAATCATCATTTTGTGCCCTGCATTTTGTGTTATCTTTGGTTGTGTTTGGGTGATATTAAAATGGGTTTGATGATCTAAAACCTTTTTTACGGCACTGTATTTTTCGCAACAAAATCCAAATCACTCGCACAGATGATCTAAAAGAAAAGTGTCAGTTTGTGCCATTTCCAAGAATTCTTCTCATGTGCTGTGACGTGTGGTATTTGATTATTGATTATCATCAGTGGTGGGACAAACATAGTTGGAATATTGAGAACTGTAACATGTTTTTAATACAATTTTGTAACTCTATTCTTGTTACTACTTGGTAAGTTACTACGTTACTCACATACTATTAACATGCATATACAGACGCTGCTCTACTTACGAACGAGACGATCGTTTGTAAGTTGAATTTATTTTTAATTGCTCCAGTGCAGTATTTTGTATGGAATGTATGTTTAAGGTTTGTATAAGTAACCTGTATTGTTTTAAAACTGAAAAATAAACGTTTAATAAAATATAATGCTCTATAACGTTACAAAGCAGGCTGAATGATAAAGCATAGTACTGAAAAACAATGTTACTTATTAGGCGTTGAGATTCTGTGGTCTTTGAAGCCCTTTGAGACTCCTTGTGATTTAGGGCTATGCAGATAAAAATGACTTGACTTGACTATAAAAATGAACAAAGTTATGTTTGACTTACTTTTGGAAGAGTTAGGCGACTTCCTCCTCTGTGGTAATAAGTGGATGAAAAAAAAAAAACATACAACCATTTTCTGAACCGGAACAATTTTGAAATATACTTAACAGACAGTGTGTCTATTTGACACACAAGAATCAAAGTCATTGCCAAAATAAACATCGCATGAATGGCATCAACAAAAGAGTTTATTCTAACTAAACCCAGTTCCATCCTGATTCCCCTCTGTCATTTTTGCGACAAAATAAATGTGTTGTGGCTTTCTGTATTGCATTTGACTTGCTGAGGTACGCAGTGTCCTAAAATGGCATGCTGCTGTTGCTGCTGTTGCTGCTGTTACCATGGCAACGTGAGGAATGTCTGGTCCAAAATGTTCCTCCGCCGCTTATTTTTGCAGAACTTTGGTTTGAGGACATAATCATCAGCGTCACCTACACTGATTGTCACGATGTTTCCCTTTGAGCAACCGTGTGGTATCGATTACTCAACAACTCAGGAATCCGCCAGGAGAGATAAATATTGATCCCTTTATGAATGTAGAGCGATATTAATCAGCAAAGAGACACAACTCTAATTCAAGAGCGATCAATGAAAGCCAGAGTCATCCACTGAAAGAGACATTGTTTTATATTACAATTAACATTTACTGCAATAATGTAAGTCCGTATATTTTAGTATAATGTGTAATAAAAATAAATATATTGCCTCTATAAAAGCGCTTAAGTTGTAGTGTTTGTATTTTATTAGTAATGTCTAAATTGGCACAGAGTCGAGCTACACAAAGGAATTGTATTTTTGCAATTTGATAAAGCAGCCTGCGCAATTATGGACGTGAACAACTTTAATGAGATTCAGAGATCTGCAGAAAATCGGCGATTCCGCTCCTTTTAAAAGTGTTGCCTTTGCAAAGGCCAGTTAAAAAGAGCCTGGATCGCTTTTCAGAAGTGGCCAGTAGGAAAGCACTTGAAATATTTGTGATTTTATGAGAAAAATCAAGATGCACTCGCCATGTCTATAGATAAAAGTAGGGTTTCACTTTAAAATTGCAGACATTCAAGCTGATTAATGGTAGTTTAAATCATTTTATGAGGATAATTTTTTTATCAAAACAATTTAGAGGTAATTTTTCAATTATGTCTTCATAAAGGAATTTATTTACCGTGGGTAAAATTATATTAAGATGAATGTGTAGAGTACCCAACGTTTGGTCAGAATCTCATTTTGCAATGTCACAAAAAGATCAAACAATGTCAAAACATGTGAGGTTGAATACTGTGTTTGAAGTCAATCACATACATGCTATCTGACTGACACTGCTGGAATGTGAGGGGACGGGGGCGTTGCCTTCATTTGTGCATCAAAGGTTGCCGTCACAACTTCACCACAGAGGGTCCGCTCCTCCCAGGAGACCCGAACCCAGAGCTCGTAAGCGTGTCACCTCGCAAGGGCAATCTACATTTGGCCAGACACAAGGTAGGAGGGCATGTCCGGACAAGAGGAGCTGGACAAGGCCCTGGCCTGTTTGGCCCGGTGTCCGCTCGACGGGCAGCCGGAGAGCCTTGCCAGGTCAGCAGCTAAGCTTAATCAAGCTAGCTGCCAGACCAGTGGGACAAAGCTAGCGACCTCTGGGAAGTCTCGAGTCACCAGTAGTCAACTCCTTCAACACTCTGCATCCTGTGGTCCTTGTCCCAACCGGCTCTCAAGCATACCAGGTTTCCTCATCTACAGCCAAGGACATAAAGACATGGCCGTCATTTTTCATCGAAGAAGAACTTCGCAGAACATTTCGTTGTTGCTAGGTGTTGGTATTGGTGTGACGTTAAAGGGGGAATTCTATTAAAACACAATAAAGTAATAATCAAACCAACATTGTTGTCTAATCAAATGGTGCCAGTTTAAGTTCTCAACTTTAAGTTGTCTTTATTTTCTTATTGTTGTTTTGTCTTCTATTCAAGCTTCCTCAGTAGATGATTAGTATAAGAAAAGTCGATAAATCCATGAGTGTGTTTATATTGATTAAGTGTATTGAATTATCAAAATAAAAACAAGAATTCACCTAAAGTGTGTATAGCCACCCCTCAGAATCACTAAACAAGGTTTTTCCTGACATAATGATCCAAAAACCTATGTGGTGCTCCAAAAAGGAGAGACTAGTTTTGAAAAGAACTCGGCTCTTTGATTCAGTTGGTCAATAAATTGTTTGTTAGAATAATTTATTTACCATCAATATTTGCTGCACATGAACCAATTTGTTCAAAATATTCATTGACATTCTAAATGTATTTACTGTCACCCCTCAAAGACTCTAAGATAGACATTAATTTACTGTTAAATACAAACAAAAACAGGAAAATAATTTAGATAATTTCTGGAATTAATTATTCCTTATTTGCAAAATATTGCAATTGCAAAAAAAGCAATTCTTGAAACTAACAATAATAATTTATAAGGCAAACAGGGAAAAATTAAGCTAATTGTATGATTTTTTAACAAATTATAAAATAAAATAGTAAATAAGAAGAAAATAATGACAATGGGCCACATTTTCTGAGTTCCATTTAGTAAATGAGGAAAGGACAAGGAGATTGTTTTGCTTATTTTTAAAATTTTTGTTTTGTTTTTCTCAACTTAAAACAACTCTTCAAGTATGTTTTATAGTAAGGGAAATCATTACAATGAGCAAAACGATATGCCAACCGAAGTAGAATATATACGTATTGTACAAAATTTTTGGCCTCTGTATTCTAGTTGGGGTTTTAGGACTGTAGCTGATATAGTTTTGTTTTTGTCATGAGCTCTCTCTCTACCGGTAACCAGCACCAATCATCTCCCTGCTCTGTCACTGCACCCTGATCTGATCCACCTGTCTATTCTCGTTTACCACCAGCTTTTTTGAAATCCCTGCCAATCAAGCTCTGTATCTAAAGCCCTGCCTTACAGCCAACAGATTGGTCAGATTGTCTGCAAAGCTTACACCCGGAACCTGTTTGTCGGGCTTCTGACTCTGAACCTGGACTTGTTTGACCCTTCTGCCCCGGTCTTCCAGACTTGTGGTGAGTGAGCCCGGACCCATCTCCTCCTACTTCCCCCAACGCCACTCAGCTACTGGGAAACACACACACACAAACACACACACACACACACACACACACACACACACACACACACAGACACTCTCTCCCGTTTCCTCCATCGCCAAATAAACTTTCTTAACGTGATGCAATTGTGGTCCCCGTCCGTCTGATTTGTGACAGTTTTCATGTTTTAATAGTTCCAGATAGCTAAAAGAAGCCCCTTAAAAACAAAAACAAAAAAAGAACGTCATCATTATACACTTTTTAGAACCCAAAAATGGGAGATGGTTAGTGGTACGAGTCTGATAACATCAGTCAGTAGGAGTCATAAATCTGTACAAGATCGGTAAAGACAAAATACCTCTTCTTATTGGTATTTCAAAGTAAATTATTTGTTGATATCAGCACAACTAAAATATTTTCAGAAGCATCTCATTCATTATTGAATAGAAAAAGTGTGTGACCCCCATTTGTGCTACATCCACACAGATTCTGTCTACCAGCTCACAATACAGTGTGACTTTTAGTCATGGGTCTCAAACTCAATTGAGTTAGGGCCCGCTGAAGCTAGGGTCTGGGTGAGGTTGGGACAAATAGGGTATTCCACACAAACAGAGTGACAAAAAAACGGTCTGCTGTTCTTAAAGGGAATGTGTCCACTAGATGTATTTTTAATGTGTAGTTCAACCAATAATAAGTCCAAGGAGGACCATAAACTACAGAGACTGAAGCAAGCAAAAAGCACAATTTTTCTTACCATTTTACCAACCCCTCTCTAATAAAGACAAATGGAAGGGAAACATATTTTTTTTATCAAACAAAACAAAAATAGAGAAGATTTAAGACTAAAAAGTAAATGGGGAAACAGTAAGAAAAAGAAAAAAAGAAAATGAATTAAAGAGAAATAAGACAAATAGGATTTTTCCTTTTTTCTTTTTTGTTTGTTTCGTTTTTCTTTTCCGTTTTCTGTCGTGTTACTCTTTTCTTTTATTTCTTTTTTTCATTTTTCTCTCTGATATTTTTCTTTTTTTGTCTTTTTTATTTTCTTTTTAGTTTTTTCTTTTTCTTTTCATTAATTTTACACTCGGTCTCGTTTTTCTTTTTCCCTTTTCTTTTCTCTTTCTGTGCCTTTTTTCTTTTCTTTTTTATCTTCTTATTACTTTTTTTTAAATTAATAAGGTTGATTTGGTTGGAGTCTCTGTACTTTGTCTACTTCCGTTGTGCTTTCACAAGACAGTATGCGGCAACATCTAGCGGGAAAATAATTCACGCTGTCACTTAAACTTTTATATTAAGGCAGGGCCTCAAACTATCATTCTGTGGGCTGTAATTGGCCCCTAGGCTCAAGTTTGAGACCCCTGCTCTATTTTTTTTATAGAATACCACAGACATGACAGCCAACAGCAAAGCTTTCGGCTACGATCAATACTAATCAATTTGTCAGTCCGTTAACGGATAAAACGCAATCGAGTCATTGCTCCGCAAAAAAAGATAAAAGTGGCTTACTGACGTCTTTAATTTGTCATAATGGACAGGAAGAGGAAGAAAATGTAATTATCTTGCTTTCGGTCTTTGATTCTTTTTGTGTGAGAGATACAATTTGAAGGCGAGCGAGGGTTACTTAAGGAGACCTGCTGCCTTCTTCTGGTCTTTATGCTGTCGGACGGATTCGATTCTGAATCCGTGCGGTTGCCAATCAGTTTTACGCTCGTCAGTCTCATCGGGGGTTTGTGTCCTTGAACACCCTTAAAATCAAAACTACTAGTAAAGCGTAAACGACATATTTTCAATGAAGCTACGCTGACAATATAAATTTCAAAATTTAATCTGGATCTGTTACAGAAGGGATTCCTGTTCCACTTGAAGGTGGGGTGAATAGTTTGAGGTGTCCTTAAAAAGTTTCAAATACAATACTTTCTCCATTAAGTATGCGTTAAAAATGACCAACTGAGCTTAAAGACCATTTATATGTACTTTTTTCACTGCGCCTATCTGCTTTAATCTTAGTTTTATCACCTGTGTTCCGCCCACTCAGCACATATAGCTGGAGGAAAGGAGGCGGGGGGATTGGGGGGTTGTGGTTGTCATAACTTATTCGAGGATGAAAATGGTGAAAGTAAGAAAAATGACTGTTTCAAATACAGTCCAAATGCCAACCCAGACCCCCAAAAAGATGTTAAAACAGTTTATTCGAGAGTGACACTAATGTGCATGCAGCACACAGGCAGCTTGACAGAGGCTGCAATGATGGGTTGGTGATCTGTCATAAATTATGACATGTGGTGAGATAGCATAGAAAAAATATTGAACTGTACTACCATAACTTATTATGCTTAACTTATGCACTCCTCCTTTTTAAAAAGGAATTAATAGGTAATCCTCAATAATGAAAAATAAGTCATGCAATTAAGAAAATATATACTGAACGACTTGACCTGCTGTTAGCTTGCTATTATTATCACTTATTCTATTGTCTGGGGCTGGTGTATGCACCAAATCAGAATCCCTGGTCTCAATATTGCCCTCTGCCATGAGGCAAGAGAATGGTGTGCCTCACTCTTAATTAATCTACTAACGGTGGAGTGCATCGTTTGAAGTGTCCTTTAAAAGTTGTAAGTAAAGTATTTTCTCTATTAAGTATATGTTAACGATGTCCAACTGAGTTCAAAAAGCCTTTATAATTTTTGTATGCTCATGCTTTTCTGATCTTGTAGCATGAAAAAAGTGAAAATAAAAAAGGACTCTTTAAAAAACTGTCTAAACACCAACCCAAACCCGAAAAATGATGAAGAGAAGTTTATTCGAGGGCGTCTAAGAAATGCATGTACTTGCACGCACCACACAAGTCGCTTGACAGAGGTTGTAGTCAAGTCAAGTCAAGTCATGTTTATTTGTGACGCCCTTAATCACAAAGAGTCTCAAAGGGCTGCACAGACCACAGATTATTGCAAACCACAGACTATTATGACACCATCCCCTGATCTAAAACCTACATGAGGGTAAATAATACACAGATATTGTCAGCATAAAATATTGGTTATTCATATGCTATAGAATAGAAGTGTGTTTTAAATGAAGATTTAAGCCAGAAATTGGTGTCAGCAAGTAGATTATTTTGGAATTCTGACAGAACTTTCAATATTATTGATAATATAATGTGAAAACTAAGTGATTTTGAAAAAGGTTGAAGATAAAGAACTTATACACTAAACATATACAACCAGTTACAGAATATTCGAACCTGCAATCAAAGTTTTTTGTTACATTTTAATCAACGAATGCACTCTAGATACAAACATTTATGATGCCCTTTTAGAGAAACTAGTCCATTTTTGCCAACATTATTTGTATAATACATAACAGGGGCAGAACAGGAGGTTTGACAACATTTTATTCAATATATAACATGTACTCACAATATTTCAACTTTTTTTACCCACTAATCAAATCCCTACTTTATATAAATTCAAATTGAACAGCAGTGGAAGGTGTCTATCAAAAAGCTACACTTCTTTGGTATCATCAGTGTCAATGTCGGATCGCTGAGGTTTCCTTTAATGCTCGAGGAATGACAACACGCGAAGGCGATTTTTTTCAAAATGGACGTGAATTAGTTCATTTTTATGGCTGTTTACACGGCATAAAATCCGGTGCAGCTTGTACAAAGACACACTTGAACTTTGTTTCTTGAATTTGAGCACGCACCGTTTAATCATCTGCACTCTGTAGCCTGGAATTTAGGGTTGCATACTTGTCACCCTGTACGTTTTTGACGTTCGAAGTATGTTTATCATGCATTTTAAGACGTGTACGATGTACAAGAAAATCTGTAGGGAAAAACGCAAATTTGGGTACCATCCGGTATACACCGACTATCACCAAACGGCAAATCAATCAAGTCAAACGAGTTCGCCGCTATCCCTCTATCATTTTTTTCTCGTTGTAAACTAAGCAAGCGGTTTGATGCTACTGTGCGCATGCGTCTGCCGCCTCGGATTTCATTTTTTAGTTGTGTAGTGAAAGTAAGTCCGTCTCTTTTTGGAGAACCGGCTTTTTCGGCAACTCATTAAAGAGAGCCGGCTCTCATACAGCACACTTTCTTTGATGCATTATATTACAAATTATTATGTTGTATAAAGAAGTTGAGAAAAAAAAGTATAAAACGAGAAAATAAAAAAGACAGGTTTGTGATTATCCCTTTAATCAGTATATTACCAACAATAATATAATGCAGAAAATGAATTCATAATTTGAATAAGAAAATGTATTATTCTACTTAATCATATTTGCATGTATTTTTTCCTTCTACAGTGAACGTCCAAGCTACTTAATTTTTTAACTTTTTTTACAATAAATCTTATTCATGTCGAGCAACTCAGTATCTCACAACAAAATGTTAATTAACAATATATATGATATAACGAAACACATATAACATGTTAAACTCCATAAATAAACACGTTTGAAAAAAAAAGATTATTTAGCAGTTTGTAAGGGCATGGAGCCCTGGAGGTTGACATGTACGCGGCTGTATGTATGTATTTCAATGAGGACAGGTGAGGCACATCCTTGCCTGCCTCCCCGGATTGTACACCACAGATAGAATTATGAAATATATACAGAGGCTTTTATAGTTGCTTTGGAGATATTTACAGACAGTATCATCCTCTCAGATCAGCTCCCAAATCAACCATTTCTCTTGGAGATAAAACAAGGAATCGATTGCTGCAAGGCTTTGTGTACAGATCCCGGAGCCGTCATTTCTTCCTCTCGACACACGGCAACTCCCCGGACTTGAGCCGGAGCTACCGAGTGCAGAGCCCATTAATCAAAGCGGAAAGGTCAGGAGCTAAACCCAATTCACCCACACGCTCTCCTGGTTGCTCACAAGAGTAATGAACACATTGGAGGCGGACCAGGAGAGCCCCAACTGAGAGGAGCTTCACAAGGATTTCTCCTTCCTGAAAAACACTTCTCCTTGGACTGACTCAATTCCACGCTAGTCAGCGGCTTTGTTCTCAAGTTAGCGCTCATCTTTGCTTGGGATTTTCTATTCCACACGAGGACAAAGACATGGAAGTGAATTTAAAGTAAATACAACCTTCTTTTCTGATCTGGTTTGAAAGCTGAAGAAAACAAATCTGTTCGGTTTAAAGGAACAATACGATTCGAAAGCTAAGTACGAAAACAAATATGCTTTCGATCGGTGTTTCTCAACTGGTGGGTGGAAACCCAAAAGTGAGTCGCATACCTGTTTTCAGTGCGTCGCAGGCCTTGGAAAAAAGTACTAAAAAAAAGAAAATACGCAAATGAAGGTCCTTAAAAGGAGACGGTGTTGATGCCCTGTGCGTTGAGACCCGCTATCTCAGGGGTGTCAAACTCATTTTAACTTGGGGGGCCACACGATAGAACAAACATTTTCTCGGGGGCCGGACTAGTAGAGAGAAAGAAAAAGGAGAGAAAGAAACAAGGGAAAGAGAGGGGCAGAAAAGTAGAGATGGTGGGACAAAGAGAGAGAGAAATTGAGAAGGAGAGGGAGATTGGAGAAACAAAAGCGATAAAAAGAAAAATGGAGAGAGAGGGGGAAAGAATGAGAGAGAAAGAACAAAATCCAAAGAGAAATAAGAAAAGAGGAAGAGAGAAGTAGAGAAAAGAGAAATAGAGGAGAGAAGAGGAGAAAGAGAAAAGGAGAAAGCAAGAGTGAGAGAGAGAGAGACAAGAAAAAAAGAGGGAGCAAAAGAAGGTAGAAAGACGCAGAGAGAGAGAGACAAAGATGATCAAAGAATGAGGAAAAGTGAGAGAGAGAGAGAGAGAGAGAGAAAAAGAGAGAGAGAGAGAGAGAGAGTGGAACAAAAGTACAGAGTTCGTGAGAGGCACCTGGCTTTGGCAACATCAAGAGGACATATTTCAACCTGCAGCTCATTTTCCTCTGGTGTTTCTCTGAGCGTTGTCTCAATCCCTTAGCGGGCCTAATCCAGGCTGCGGGCCACCTGTTTTGACACCCCATGACACAAAACAATACTACTGTTTGTTTACGCATGTTGAGCATGGCTAAACACAGACACGGCGGAGAATAATTGAAATTATGGATAAAGCTACTGCGGTAAAGCGTTTTGTGTCATTCAAACTATATGCCACCCCTAGATGTCACTGTATTGCGTAGTGCCACTGAAAATTAGTCTTAGAAAGAAAACAAACTTTGGAGATTCAAAAGTGGACAAAAAGCATAATTTTCGTGAAAAAAATATACACTTATATAAAATAATAAATAAAAGGAAATAGAAAAGAAAAGTAAAGAAAAAAGGGAATAAAAAAGGATAAAATATAAAGAAAGAGTGAACCGGTAAAATAAAAAGGGAATAAAAAAAGAGTAAAAATGAAAAAGATAGAGTAAAACGAAAGAAAAAATTATAAATAGAAAAGAACAAAAGAACCAAAACAACAAAAACAAAACAAACAAACAAAGGAAAAGCAGAAAAAAAGAAAGAAAAAGGACAAAAACGGAAAAAACATGAAAAAAGAAAATAATAAAGAAAGGGAAGAGAAGGGGGAGAAAAAAAATAAGTGAAAAAAAGGGAACATTTATGGTTTTTGTGTACTCGTAGCAGCGAGATGGTCATCTATGATCTCAGCTTTTTTTTCAATACATTTGAAAAGCTGCATTTTTTCTGGATTTGTATCAAGGTTTGTAATTACGATATTGTGGTGAGTCCTCAAGCAAGTGAGACCATTTGAGAACCATTGCATTATGTAACAAGCAATAACTAAATCAGTTGGAATTTGGTAAGTGTTGGATTCCAATAGATGTTAAGTAGAAACATACCTTGATATCATTTATCCTATCTTTTAGCAGCAGTACAAACGAAATCCAGAGTTCGAGTTAATTTCTTGGCAAAAGAACTTGCCAGTATTAAAAACTAATTATCTATTTGCAGGGTTGAACAGGATATGCAAACTCATATAAGCCGTTGTTAAACAGGAGCGTTATCGTCTTCCTCGATTTGTTCTGCAATCGTTTGTCTCGTAAAATACGTAAAGTACATGAAGTGTAATCAAACAACGTGTCCGGCTTTGGATGTGATCAGGTCTCGTTCAGTACCCCGACCGTAATTGGCTTTTTACCGGTGACAACTCCATCTGTAGAGGCTAGCTGCTGTATATAAATTGGAATACGCACAAGCCCCTTGCTATGACCCTGAACAGGATAACCAATATAAATGATGGATGCCATAGCAAACTCACAAACATCATACAAATACATGTCCGATCTAAAAGGAATCTAATTTGAGAGCTAATCTAATTGTGGTTTTTTTGTTTTTTTTTTACTGATAAATACATTTATGACATAGATTGTACACAAAAATGCTTTTGACTAATCCATCTGCAAACAAGTAGTGATGATGGTCAAGTTTTTTGACTGATGCTTCCAGAGGTGGGTGGGAACGAGTTACATATACTTCGTTACATTTACTTGAGTATGTTTTCGTACTTCAGGAAGTATTTTCAAATCACTATACTTTTACTTTTACTAGAGTAAATTTATGAAGAAGAAACAGTAGTCTTACTCCGCAACATAAGGCTACGTTTAGGCCATTATTTAGTACTGTATTTTCATGACTATAAGGCGCACCTAAAAGCCTTTAATTTTTTCAAAAGCAGACCATGCACCTTACAATACAGTGCACCTTATATATGGATCGATATTGAGTCGCAAGGTCTCGCAACCAGCCGCCGACCAGTAGTCCGCGGTGTATGCTGGAATATATATACCGGCATTTCATTTCCTAACCAATGTGTCAATCATCATTTGAATCGGTCACTATTGGCTAAAGTTATTCTGAGGTAAAGGAGGCGGGTCCTTTTTAGCATTTACAGGCTCGCATAGGCTAAAGCGGGGCAAAACAAAGTCTGCAATTGGCTGAAAAAGATTTGAATCACATGTATGGTTGCTCTACGGCCTGTATGAGTCTGTATTTGTAGACAGGAGTTATGGGACTAAACAGACAGCTAGCAATAAGCAACGTCCATCTATATAAGTGCTTCCCGGCGGATTTTTGCTTTTATTTGTCGGCATTATTGCATGTTTTGGAGTGTGTAAATATTTTACACGGTTGATTTACGACACTCACGGATGTAAGAGGACCATGGTTGTGCATTATTATTGAATGTGATGGCTGCAAGACGACTTTGGTGACCTACTCCGGCTTTATATTTTCCCAGTATCTTGTTTCAGACTGATCTTGATATTTCTGTGATGAGTCTATTTTTCCCTTCAATTCCATTCAAAGTGTTTATTTTCATATGCACAGTAGAAAAGCATGTTTCCCTGCACAATGAAATTCTTACCTTGCTGTCTACACAGTTGCCAGTGAAAAAGAAAATAGGAACTAAGAAATGGTTGGCATTTCTTGAATTCTAAGAGTATAACCTTCCTAACGATATGTAGAATGACGCATTTGAGTGATTGGTGACATGGTACAGACTCCGTGTCCGTACGTGTTTGAGACACGTATTTGCTTCTTTGCGAATTGCGAGCCGTCGGAATGTTGACGGGTTAATAAGTTTGACTGAACTATCTGACTGTTTTGTCGACGTTCCCACTGTAGCGCCTTATAGTCCGGTGCGCCTTATGTATGGAAAATGTAGGACAAAAACTATAGTCGTAAAAATATGGTAACTGTAATTCCCGCCACGTAAGTAAGCGCATTTCTCTGAGTCCTTTGCTTGCTTTGTTCTCCCTGGTGAAAGCCACTGTAGAGTCCAAACCTCAACCCCTTTTGAAGGGGCAGCGTCACATGCCAAGCCGGAGGCTGTTTTAAAATAACTCAATAGAAATTAAAATTAAACTGTATCATTTACTTGCCATTTTGTTTTTTATAAACATGCAATTTTTATTGCACTCTTTTCTTGTCGTTATCCAATCCTCAAAATAAAAACGAAATCAAAAATGTTATTTCTTTACTTTTATCAAAATAATTGAACATTCCTTGATTCATTAATAAACTTGAGGTAGTATCTTACAACGAAGTAGTAACACCCTTCTTCACAGGATGTGCTGCATTCAACTTAGTTTTTTGAGAGTTGAAACACACAGCATGTGTTGTGTTTATTTTGGGGATTATGTGGGACTTTTGTGTTTATTTTTTTGCAGCTCCTGATGTTTTTTTTTAGTCCAATATGGCACCTAAAACATTTTGGGTTGTCGACCCCTGGGCTAGCTTGTTGTTCTGACTGCGGAGCCTGTTAAAAATAGGACTGGGGCTTTAAATGTGCTAATTGTGCTTAATTTGTTTGATTTTTATTGTTACAATTGTATTGATTTTTAAAGTACTAGAATTTACCTTGATTATTTTTACTTATTTTTAAATTAAACATAATTTATTGTTGACAGTATGAATTTTGATGATTTTATGATCTGATTAAATAGTTGTTTATTTAGAAATAAAAATAATAATAAATAAGTCAGTTACTCAGTACTTGAGTAGTACTGAGTAACTTTTTGAACTTTTACTCAAGTATTTATTTGGAGGACTACTTTTTTCTTCTAGTTGAGTAATATTCTGAAATAAGAGTACTTTTACCTGAGTGAATGTTTTGGCTACTCTACCCACCTCTGCATGCTTCACTGTTTTATTTAAACAACCGTTTCAGTCATTTTCTATGAAGCTACATAAAAGCTTTGAAAAAGAAACAATAAATATCAGAGTGATCCTTCTTTTTTACAAAGTTTTAAACAATAAAATGATATATTTGTGCAACTACAAGCACGACTGATCGAACAAACATGAATGAAAAGAGCATTCTAAGTGGACAAAAATATCCAATGCATTGTGCATTGTGACTATATTTAACAGAAATAAACATTTGGACTCTTCCCTTTTCAGGCAGACACGGGAAAGTCCCTAAATAGTGCTAATACATACAGTGCTTGTTTTCAGAAAGTGAGGCAAACAACTTAGGCGGGCCATCTTTGTATTTCAAACAATGCACATGTGATCCACACGCTTGTACAGAGATTTGATCCCACTGTTGCTTAAACCGCTCGAGACTTAAGTTCCCTGTGAGACAATGGGCTTGAACCCACGTCTCGAGTCGACCATGATTGTCAGGCTGTCGCCTTTTTATATGAAGTCCTAGAAATGACCCGACTCATCACTGTTATAATATTAACCATCAAGATGAATACCTATACAGTCAACCCGTGTTTTAACGTCTACATTCACAGTAACCTGTTGGGAAAATCATATGGTTACAATTTCAACTTATTCTTTATAAAGAAGCACCCTATCAGCTTCACAACATGACGTTTAGCGCCTTCCTGGGACGTTAATTTGCAATATTACCATGAAATAGAAACCTGGACAAGGCTTAAAACCTTCCAGAATGGGTTCGTTCTTTCATAGGTTATGGACTCAGAAATATATCTGCAAAGACAGCCAAAAGAAACATTTGCTTCTTTTATACAACCCCTGGCTAAAAGTATGGAATCATCAGTCTTGGACAAGTAATCACATTTGATTCTGTAGAACAAAAAGCATGAAAAAATAAAGTTTTTCCACAGTGCAACTCGTTGGCATTCAGAAACACTAAAATAAATGAATAAAAAAACTTTGGTGTGGTCAGTAAATGCTACTTATGCAGGACGAAAATATGGAATCAGTGCATTTTGAGTAGAAAATAAGGACACAGTTCCGTTATTACACTTTGGAGGGCTCCTGGACTAAGTGGATTGGTAAAAACCATGGCTCCAAAAAGAGAGATGTCTCTTGAGACCAAAGACAGGCCCGTCAAACTTCTTGAAAAAGATAGCTCTACTCGTATGGTTGCCAAAGATGTGGGCTCTTCACAGTCACCTGTATCAAATATTTGGACCAAGTACAAACAGCGTAGGAAGGTTGGTAAAGTCAAGCGTACTGGTAATCCAAGGAAGGTAGGCGTTAAGACAAACAACTCAAGGCCATATGACTTGAAAACAGAAAATGCACAACAAGACAAATAAAGAGACATTGGAAGAAAGTTAGAGTCAATGTGTGTGACAGAACTGTGGAGAATCACCTAAAGTAAATGGGAAATTGAATATAGGAAGACTGCAATGGGCTAAGGAAAGGCAATCATTGACTGTGGATGACTGGATAAAGGTTATCTTCAGTGATGAGTCACAAATCCGTATTGGACAAGGTGATGATGCTGGAATTTTGTTTTCTGCCGTTCTGGTGAGATTTACAAAGGGGACTGCCTAAAGAAAACATCAAAAATCCCACAGTCCTTAATGATATGTGCAAAATTGGCTAAAAGAAATGGGATTTTCTTAAAGAAAAGCTAAGAAGAAACCATCATTGACGCTTAAAAACAAAATAACACGACTGCAATGGGCTAAGGAGAGGCAATCATGTACTGTGGAAGACTGGATGAAGGTTATCTTCAGTAATGAGTCACAAATCAGCATTGGAGAAGGTGATGATGCTGGAACTTTTGTTTTCTGCCGTTCTGGTGAGATTTACAAAGGGGACTGCCTAAAGAAAACATCAAAATTCCCACAGTCCCTAATGATATGGGGCTACATGTTAGGCAAAGACACTGGGGAGTTGGCAGTGGTCAAATCTGCAATAAATGCAAAAGTTTACGTTGACATTTTGTGACAGCTTTCTTATTCCTTCAATTGAAAAAAATGTTTGGGGATTATGAACTCATTTTTCTAAGATGACAATGCATCAATTGCCACTGAGCAAAAACTGTGAAAGCGCCTCTTGGAGAAAGACGCACAGTTTGTCTATACCTTAGAGACAGATAAAACACAGATAAAAGTCAAAGTTGGTGCAACTGATTGGTAATGATATGTTTTAATTGTTATTTCTTTGTCTATTTTTCAACATTTCATATTTTTTACTTAGAAATGAGTGATTCCATATTTATTTCCCTGCGCTCGCTCTATGAAAGTAACATTTACTGACAATTGCAATATTTTTTCTTAATTTCTTTTAGTGTTTCTGATGGCTGATATGTTGCACTTCGGAAAGGCCTTATGATTGTTTCATGTTTGTGATCTGAGGTTTTTCTACAGAATACAATGTCAGAGTGAATAATTGTCCAAGACTGGTCATTCCATACTTTTTGCTAGGGGTTGTAGCATTAGATGGTCCAAAAAATAAAGTGAGGTGACATTTAAAACTCATGAAAGTCTATTAGAAAACAATGAAGTACATGCCCTGCCCACATTTTGCTTCCACCCTTTACAAGGGTAGCGTCTTTGCTCATGTTGATGCCAAGAGTTTACGTAACTGCACATAATAATTGTTGACCCTTTTATACTGACTTTTAATATAAGTTTGCTAATAAAGCAGACATTATACGGCTCTGCTATCAGGACTATCGACCCCTTGTGATACAAGGATACCGTAACTGTGGTTGGCGTGGCTTGGCGCTCACTATTCAACGTATGGATTAGCACTCCTGCTGGTAATGATTTAAATAATAATAATAATAATAATAATTTCCTTGTATTGTCATTCTGTGTAACAATGTACACAGAACGAAATGTCGATTGCACCTGACCCGTTGTAGCGAGCCGATGCAGCCGCAGCCAACAGAGGGCGCCGCCGACCACTTTTTAAGTCTTAGGAATGACTCGGCCGGGGCGCGAACCACCGACCTCCCAGTCTCAAAGCGGGCGCCTTACCATCTAGGCTACTGAGACACGTTCCAACATCCGTTGAATACATCTTCAATCAAACAGATGACAAACAGTATACATACCTTGTGCACTTATTAGCCAGGTTCTCATCTCATCAAAGTTTTTTGATCACTTTTTCTTTTGTAAAGTTTGCTAAACTTTTTTCTAATTGCAAATATAAACCCAGAAACACACGCCCTCGGTGAGACGCCTTAAAAAAAAAAGAATAGTCTTCGAAAACAAAAGTATATTTTATGTCTGCTCAAAACAAAGAAAATTACATCCTTGCTTTGAGGAATACAACACAATAAACATATTATAGAATACTGTTAAGCTCATTTACAAAAGGTCCTTTACAAGTTAAGTCAAGTTAAAAGTATATGTATTGCCCTTAATCACAAAATCTCTCACACAGTGACGGTGCAGGCCACAATACAAGTGTAATGTGAATACCTAAAATATTCTATAAAAGAGGCTACATTTCTGCAAGCCTAACCGATGGCGTCTGGCGCCTAATGAGTTCAAAATTGGGACAGACGTATCCAATTACCTTAATATGCCCAAGCCTTCATTAGGAAATTAAAATAGATTTTCCATTTTTGAACACCATCATCTTTTTGTAGTTTCAACCTGGTTTCTGAGGTATGTTATTCATTTTTTTCTGTTTCAGACATTTTTATTGTTGTTTTTTGAATTTATTAGTTCATTGATAGTTTATCTTTTTTAAGCACCTTGCTTTAATTTCTGCTTCCCTGAATTTATGTCCACCGCAATACTCTCAACACCCCAAAAGGACCCAGCGGGAAGCACAACCTGTCCCGGCTGAGAGAAGAGTCCCCGGCTGCTTGGGTTTCCTGCCTCCAGATTTTCCAACCTCTTCGGCTCCCTGACCCCGCTGCGAGGAGAATCCCTGGTATCTTCAGCTCCCTGCCCCAGCTGCGGGGAGAGTCCCCGGTCACCTCAGTTTCCTACCCCTCCTGCGAGGAGAGTCACCATCCAGTTCAATGTTACTCCCCAGTCGCTAATTTTCATTTTCCACATCAATGCCATTACCTTTTTGCAGTTCCAACCTGGTTTCTGAGGTTTGTTTTTTGTTATTCTGTTTCAGGCAGTTTTATTGTCTTTTTTGACCATTTGTTTGTTACTTTATTGATGAAATTGACCTTGAATGCTATCTTTTTCAAGCACTTTGCCGTAGTTACTGCTTCCCAGCATTTGGGTCCACCACAAACTCTCAACACTTACTATACTTACATTAACTGTAGTGGTGAGGTATACATTTTGAGAAAAAACTTTCAGATATCAACGAATCAACAAACGCGTAATGGATCGGTGCAGCGTCTGCCGTCATGCGGACCTTTTACCGGTCAATTGTGGTGAAAAGGGGGCTGAGCCGTAACGCAAAGCTGAAAAGCTATCGATTTACCGGTCGATCTACGTTCCTGCCCTCACCTACGGTCATGAACTATAGGTTATGAACGAAAGAACACGTTCCTGGATACAAGTAGCTAAAATGGGTTTCCTCCACAGGCTGGCTGGGCTACCCATTAGAGATAAGGTGAGAAGCTCAGTCATCTGGGAGGGACTCTCTGTAGAGCCACTGCTCCTCCACATTGAAAGGAGCCAGTTAAGGTGGCTTGGGCATCTGATAAGGATACCTCCTGGACGCCTCCTTCGCGAGATGTTTCAGGCATTTCCCACCGGCAGGAGGCCCCTGGGATGACTCAGGACACGCTGGAGAGACTATGTATCTAGGCTGGCCTGGGAACGTCTTGGAATCCCGTCGGAAGAGCTGGATGAAGTGGCTGGGGATAGGGAGGTCCAGGCTTTCCTGCTGAGGCTGCTGCCCCCACAACCTGACCCCTGATAAGCGAAGGATACTGGATGGAAGGATGTAATTGAAACCTATTGGGGTAATCCTTAACCATCATGTGACGCAGTCAGTCAAACAATACCAAAACTATTCCTTGTTTTTTTTGTTCGAAAGAGTCACAGTGACAGTTGACTCTTGCAAATTTAGGCTCAACCCTTGTACTACTTTGGTGTGGAGAAGGGAAGGATTGTGACATAACATATGAGACAATTGTTCATTCTTTTTCATTTATTTATTTGTTTTATTTTGTTCATCTCAAAACAATAACATAGGAACTGTTTGGAAAAAAATAGTTTAACTTAATTATGCTGCCAGACAAATACTGCACTTTACTCTTGTTTATTCTTCCCCGTCTTCCTTTCAGCCACCACTACAGCGCTTCTAATTTTTTCTAGTTCTCACAGAGCCAATTTCTTCATTTCCTTTTTTTGTTAGTGCTTGCTGTGTATTCTGTTGACATTTGCTTTTTTTGTGGCCTCATTTTTCTTCTTCAAAATTGTCATCTTATTTCTTTACCCAGGTGGTAAACCTTTTACAGTTAGTTATGAGTTCTCATGAGACGAGAAACAAATCCCTCTCCATTGGAAACACCCGAAAGTCACAATTGTTCTTTATTAAAATTATCCTAACATCATATCATATTATGCCAGAAGGCACACCTATCGAACCAAGATGGAGGACAACAGGATTGCAGAGACAGTAGATTTTCTCTTTGGCAAACTGGGGGTGTGAAGTATGGCGGCACTCCCTTGGTTTCTTCACAATGTATTTCTGTGCCTCCTGTCTGTTTTTATCTTGTATTCAGAAGTTTTAAATGCAGAGCACATTAGGTTAGACTGTTGTGAATTGAAAACAAAGTGTAATATGAATAATAAAGTTACAATTGCTATCTCCTTCAGTTAATCAGTGCGCCATCATATTCACAGTCTTAGGTTGTTATCTCAATTGTAGTTTTAGTTTTATCATTTTTGTTTTAGGTTATCATTGAATGATCTATAGTTGCCTTGAAGCTTTTTGCCATCTATCTGTTGAGTGCCGTGATACTGTTGCTTAAGTCAGCATACTCACAGCACGAAGAATCAAATGACTTTCCCCTCATCCATTATTAAGAGGCCAAGTGAGGTGCCCGGAGAGATGAAATGAATTAGCTAGTGGGTATTAATAGCTGTCTAAAAATACTGCTGCAGGTTTATTTCAGGAGTGCTTAGGTCAAGGTATTGCCACAATTTGTCGTTTTTGACATTGTCGGATAAAACACGAAGAGAAACCCATTCTACAACTTCTCTTTGTGACCACTTCTGTTGGTATTCTGCGCTATTAGTAAATATTCAATAGAATCTCATCTCATCTCATCTCATTAGCTGCACCGCTTATCCTCAGTAGGGTCGCGGGGGTGCTGGAGCCCATCCCTGCAATCACCGAGCAGTGGGCAGGGGAAACCCTGAACTGGTTGCCAGCCAATCGCAGGGCACACAGGGACAGACACTTGCTCGCCCATTCACACCTAGGGACAATTTGGACCGGCCAATCCACCTGAAATGCATGTCTTTAGAATGTGGGAGGAAACCGGAGTGCCCGGAGGAAACCCACGCAAGCACGGGGAGAACATACAAACTCCGCAAAGGAAGTCTGGAGCTGGATTTGAACCCACGCAGGAGGTTCCCATGACTTGAACTGTGCCGCACATGCGCTAACCACTGCGCCGCCGTGCTGCTCAATAGAATCTTACTCCTTCAAAAAAAGACATAATCCTTAAATCCAATGTTTCATTTAAGAGTCTCACTAATTGAATTACAATACATATCTCCATGCTTAATACCACAATCTCATGGCCCATCAAACATAATACCCCTTCATTTAAAAGGACACCCAAAGCTTGTCAGAAAGATGTATGTATTTAAGAGTCTAACAAGGCAGACACATATCAAATCAAATGATCTATAAGAGCAATCAGTGTCCTTCTCGTGTGTCTGAACACGTCCACTGACCTGGCGTAATTACACCATTTATTAGGCTGCTAAGGAGGGATAGCCTCCTCTAGCCTGTGGATTGATTGGGTGTCCTCAGTGGCACTATTTAACACACATTGAAAATGGAAGGACTGCATTCTGTCTCCAGATAGGAACGGGTGCTTCAGGCTGGCAAAAGACAGGAATAAGGTCACTGACGCAGTGTTCAACAGAGAACAACCACAACTAAATCCTGGCACAGATTTGTATCAACCATTAATAACGTACACCTGAAGCAGACAATTCCTGGCCGCCGGCCAGTTACAGTCCGTGATCAATTTTTTTCTGTCTCTCAGCCTCTGTCATAAAAGAAAATTATAGTATGTGGCCCACCAATAATATTACGGTAACCGTAGTTTAAAATAAATTTGTACAAAAACAATTCAACATTCCACCAGATGATGGAAGTAGCCCTTGGCTTTCTGTGAGAAATTTATCCCACCCCATTTTAGACATTACGTCTGTAAAGAAAAAAAGAAGAAAAGTTGACTGCGAGGGCTGCCACTTCCGGGAAAAGTAGAAATTTGAGTTTTTTTTCCACTGAAATCTGTAACTACTACTACTACTACTAATCACAGAGACTGTGGCTGTTTTCAATTAATATGTCAACAGGCACTGCCAGACCAAATTTACTGACTAAATAAAGCTCACTAAAAATTATTGGTGTGAAAAGGTGAAGCAACTGGAAGCTGTTTTAACAGCACAGCAGTGCTTTATCCTGATAACCTGCGAGCCAAATAAAAATGCTGCCGGGACGAGCTACAAAGTAGTGACGCTAATCACTAAGCACCGCAAACCCTGCCCACAAGGTAAAATTATCATAGACCGTTCAAAGAATGCCATCCTGAATAGTCGGGGCTCACACATTATCAGCTAACTAAATCTGTCCCGCTTTCTGTAAAGTTTGGACACCCCTGAGCTAGAGAGTACATTAATGTACTGAAAAAAGGCTCACCCATCATCTGGGAACTTAGCAGGGTTACATTGAAAGCGTTTAAAAAGTTAGGAAAAAACTAAGAGAGATGCTGAAAGAATTGTTTACGTATTGTATTTGGTAAAAAAAAAAAACCTGTGAGGTTTATTATCATTTAATAAGGGGAATTGCAACAATTGATAAGTGGAGCAATTGGCAGTATACAGTTCAAATACTTTAGAAGTGAGAGATCATAAATGTAAAATGAGATTTTTGTTCCCACTCATTTTTTTCCAACAGAACTTGATGTTGATGTGTGTTTTCACTCTCGTTTTCTCTCGTAGCAACGACAAAACATTGTTATATAACTGTTTAAATTTGTTTTATATGTTGTAATTTACTGTGTCCGCTGGTACCCTTAGTTTTGGTCTGTCAACAAAGTAATTTTAATAACATAGTCAGTAATATAATCTATGATTTCATATCCGAGAATAACTTTTTTGAATCTATGCAATCAGGATTCAGGGCTAACCACTCTACTGAGACAGCTCTGATCAAGGTAACAAATGATCTCCTACTGGCAATGGATTCTGGCGCTTCATCACTTTTGCTGCTGCTGGATCTTAGTGCTGCTTTTGACACAGTACACCACAATTTCCTACTAGAACGGTTGGAAAAATGGATTGGTCTCTCAGGAACCGTTCTCTCGTGGTTCAGATCCTACCTCTCAGATAGGACGCACTGTGTTAAATATGGCGAAATGACATCTGAGCCCTTTAATGTTACCTGTGGTGTTCCGCAGAGTTCAGTGCTTGGCCTCCTTCTTTTCAGCATTTACATGCTTCCATTAGGTGATATTATTCGCAAGTACAATATCAGCTTCCACTGCTACGCAGACGACACTCAACTATATCTTCCGTTGGAGGAATCTCCCACACTGAACTGTGGAAATTTGGAGGCCTACCTCATTGAGATAAAAGAGTGGATGTCGCTCAATTTCTTGCGTCTTAACTCTGAAAAGACCGAAATGTTAGTCATTGGTCCATCTAAATGCCGTGACTTATTCTCAAAAACTGCTGTGAACATTGACAAATGTCACATCACACAGAGTGACTCAGTTAAAAATGTAGGTGTCATAGTTGACCCTGATCTATCCTTTGAAACGCATGTAAAGAAAATTACTAGAACCGCTTTCTTCCATCTTCGTAACATTGCTAAAATCCGTTCAATACTGTCTAAGTCGGATGCGTAAATTATAATTCATGTGTTTGTTAACTCCCGTCTTGATTACTGTAATGCACTACTCTCTGGTCTCCCGAAGTCTAGAATCAAGTCTCTTCAGCTGGTACAAAATGCCGAAGCAAGGCTTTTAACTAGGACAAAAAAGTACGATCACATAACACCGATTAGGGCTAACCTGCATTGGCTCCCAGTTAGCCTTAGATGTGATTTCAAGGTTCTCTTAGTATTATACAAAATCATACATGGACTTGCTCCCTCTTATCTTTCAGATCTGATTTCCCCCTATGTCCCGGTCCGAAGCCTACGATCTGAGAGTACCGGTCTTCTGGTGAGCCCAAGAGCAAAGAAGTGTTCTGCTGGTTCAAGAGCGTTCTCCATCCGGGCACCGGTGCTGTGGAATGCTCTTCCCCCTGAGATCCGATCTGCAACCTCAGTGGAAATGTTTAAATCTAAGCTTAAAACTCACTTCTACTCCATAGCATATGAATAACCTACTCTTCTCGTCGGCTGAAAAATAGTCTGTGCAATATAGTGTAATAATCTGTGAAGCCCTTTGAGACTCTTCGTGATTTAGGGCTATACAACTGACTTGACTTGACTTGACTTGACTTGACATGATGAAAGTCAATGTTGCTTAATTGCATATACTTACTTTTGAATAAGAGAATTCTAATCATAAAACAATTTTATATTAATAACTAGTCATCCATCATCTTCGTTTGGACTATTGAATTGAGCAATATGAAGAGTTGAACGTGGCTTTTCAATGCTAATGGTCAAGTGTGTCCTAACGTGATGATTTTTAAGGTGGGGTTGAGGTCCAGATTTAATGACTTTACTGGGCACCTCTTTTCCACACTAGTAGTTCTGTCTCATGTGTTATAATTGCTAACCTTGTGCCATCAACTATGGGTCCTCGAAAGCTTGGACACACTTATGCAAAGACTTTCACAGAGATTCAGAAGCACGACCAATGTTCCCTCCAAGCCTCCACAGGTCTGCGCAATCACACAGTCTGTGAGGATTGCTTGGAACAACAGTGAGCAACATCAATCCTTGGTGTTATCAAACATGTCCACAATCTGAGATCAAATCAGGTTATTTCCTGCTGAGTTTCCGGCAAGAATAGTTAGTTTACAAATTTTAATGAAATGACTAATGTACTAGTGGAAAGGTCGCCAGCCCAACACACGTCAGTTGTTTATACTACTACATGAGATTTCTATTTTTTTAAATATCTTTTGTTCCATAATACCAACATTTTGTGGATTTATTTACTTGGTTGCACAATACAGAGCTGTTTTAATCACACATTTTAGTGGAAGTAAAAAAAGAGTGACTTGATATATTTGCATGATATTTGAATGTATTTGAAGAGCGAAACGTGTCTTTTTCCAGTTTTTTTTTTCCATTTTCTATATATTTCCAAACCTTTATTCCTGATATCCTTCTTCTTTTGTTTCTTTTTTCACAACATTTTATTTCCCTTTTAGTGCCTTTTTTCTTCTTTAGTTTCTAATTTCCTTTTTTTGTGTTGGGGCAATCTTCAACCATTATGTGACAGAGTCAGTCAAACAATACCAAAACTAATCCTTGTTTGTTGTTTGAAAGTGTCACAGTGGCAGTTGACTCTTTTTCTTTTTTGTGGCAGTTCTCTCTTTTTCTTTTTTTCTAGCTTTTTCCCTTAATCTTTTATCTCTTATTTTCCTTTCTTTTGTTTGGTTTTTGATTTTTGTCCATTTTTATTTTTCTTGCTTTATTTTTCCTGTTTTGAGCCATTTTGCGCATGATGTTACATAATAATTGGTAATACATGGATGGAAGCAACAAAATCAAACTGAAGAGCAGTTTGGGACCTGAGCTGAAGGAGCCGCTTCTCTAGAAAAGACGGAAACTTGAGTGACAACATTGCCATAGTCACATAGATAAGACAGATCTCATAGCTACGTAGTCCGGATAAAGTAAACCACATCTCTATATGTATTTAATGTCTCAGTGATTAAAAAAAAAAAAAATACAAAATTAACATTTTTTCAAAATGTGATTTTCTCCATTCTTCCTGTTGCCTAGTCCCCCCTTTCTATTTATGCGCAAGAACTTGAGCTCACATGCACGCCTGCTTTCATTTACAAAATCTCGTACAGACATCGGCTTCAAATTAACGCGCATAAAACACCACAGAAGAAATTCGGGTTGTTTTTGTCTTTGTGCACTGTAATTCTAAGCAAATTTGCTAGTGAATTAATTTCGTAATTTCAAGCCTTGTTTTTGTGTGTAAGATAGATTTATGTGCAGAGGTCTGACAGCTTAAAGCAGGGGTCGGGAACCTTTTTGACTCAAAGAGCCATAAAAGCAAAAAATATTAATTTTATTTTGGGAAAGAGCCACACCATATATTATGAGACAAATTTACTAAATTGCTAAACCCGCGCCCCAGACAAAAGCTTAGTCTTCAGCACATTTATTTTTGATGATTTGATAAAAATTATGAAAAGAGAATAATGCCAGAGCCCCTGTCCCAAATTCAACAAACAGACCACTTTAAACTTGTTTCTTTCTTGCAATTACTCAAGATCGGTTAAACTCCTTTTGACCCTTTTTTTCATACATATTGGTTTCAAAACCAGATGCAAGCATTTATTTTGTAAAAACGTCACAACATTCTGAGAATAGGGAGCCTTGTGTGCTTACCTTTGGCGAGAGATGGGAGGGAATGCTTGTACTTTTTGCATAGCTCCACCCATCCCTCCCACTCACCCAATCAAATGACTAAGTTCTCTTCCGGTGTTTTGGCGTATTTACAGTTCTGTGGATTCATCATAAAGTATCTGAACACTGAACACAGATTATATAGTGAACTTTTAAATAAAGGATTCTTTAGCGTTGTACAGCCAAAACGAGTTTTTTTTCCCCCCTTTTTTTGTGTGACACCTTGACTGTAAATTGTAGTGAAAAACGTGCCCTATATATACTGCGAAGTGTTTCCTTTACATTTAGCTTTGGTTTGGCTTTACGTGTGCCTGAATAGGACAAACAATTTCGGTTTTGAACAAGATGGAGAAATTTTGCATGCAATCAAATTGGTCTCTGAGCCATAGGTACTCATAGAAAGAGCCACATATGGCTCGCGAGCCATAGGTTCCCGACCCCTGGCTTAAAGGGAAGACTGATCACGCCAGTAAAATGTTTGAAGAAAAGCCACTGTTTCAAAACATCTTAATAATTTCTATAGCTAAACTTCTAAAAATTGTTTAACTTTTTTGTAAAAAAAAAAAACATACTAAGCGTGTGCTATAGTTCCAAAATTGAACTTTCATGTAAAATGAAATTATTTCAGATACATATCTCAATTTCCATCCCCACCCCACTATTTGTAGAAAAGCCTTCCAGGCTGTAGATCTTCATGTTATTAGTAATTGTATTATTCTTACCCACTATGTCAGATGTCCAATGGTGGCATTGCATGCCCTGTTTCATGTTCTAAACTCCGCTCTGTGGGAGTTCTTATTCACCCCATGGCTCGAATAGAATTACTGCTGGGTAATAGAGTTGTGTGTTACAGGGAGAGACTTGCTTCCATTGAAAATATATTTTAAAGACCAAGTTAAAGAGCTCTATCGGATTCAATTTCAATTTTATGAATAGAACCTCACACAGAACATCTTTAATACAACATTTTAAGAGAACACAAAGCTATAGCTAATGTCCGTCAATTTTGTGGTTCTATTGAGACAAGATGCATTTTTGGCACCACCATTCTTGGTACCAACTCTGTCGTCGTTCTGCGATTACCTAAACAACATTTTTTTCGAGTTATGGCTACCTGTAATTTTTCCCGTGGTCAGTTGGTGTGGTGCAGTCAATGAACGAATCCAGCATGAGCTGATAAACCATATGGTAACCTAAAATGAAAGTTTAATATTTTTTCCACTTCATTTTGGTTTATGACTTTACTCCCAATTTTGGATATTACTATGTTTTAACCTGTTTTTCATGTACCACAAAATTGTTATAGTTTTTTCTTGAAATATAACAACAATAACAAACCTTTTTACTATATTTTAACATTTTTCAGAATATTTTTTTAGTAAAAAAAGAACTATTACATTAGCAAAATTATTTTCCAGATCTTTGATGTGTGGTGGAAACAAAACGTTTTCATGGCCGTGTGTGTGCATGCAGCAACCGTACGCTCTCCCGAAAATGGGATGTTTTATTCATCAAATTAGAGTTTGTCTGCAAGTTTCACTCAGTCCACGTTAGAATACGTGTAAAACCGCCAGACTCTCTCTCACATATTCGGAGAAATAAGATCCGCAAAGTTTTGAACATAGGCAGAGAGTTGCTAAGGGAGACGCAACTCACTGGACTCACCTGCTACCGCAGACCAGGCAAGGAGCCAGTGTGTGAGGACAAGGATGCAGGGCAAGCGGCGAGGTGTCCAAGTTAGGCTCGAGGCTTATTCAACTTGTACAGCAATACTGTCAATCCTCTTTGCCAATGTACGATCTCTGGACAATAAAATGGATTGCGTAGGACTTCTAAGATCAACAAACTGCAAAGTAAGTGACTCTTTTGTGGTAGTTTTCATTGAGACATGGCATAAGGATAGCATTCTGGAATTGGCTATGCAACTAGGGCAGCAAGCATGCTACAGAGAAGGGAAATAAGTTCGATCTTGCTGGTCCCTACTTACATACCCCAACCAGTATCAACAGCGATATAAATCCGACGCTAAATGAACTATTGTTGTGGAATGTGGATAATATCTAATGATATGTATATAGGCATCTGGCGGAGGACGTGGGATGGCGTTGTTGCAGCAGGTGACAAGCTGTTCTGCTGAGTGTGCCGTGGCGGGCGACCTTCACGAGATATCACGAGTTGATTTTTAAAGACACTATAAAGATTAATGTTGAACGTTTCTGGAACTTTGAACATGTCCCGAATGCAATAAAGAACTTTCACTTTTTGCCATATCTCCTCTCTGCATATATTTTGGGGCGACGCTCAATGACGTTCTCTCCAAAACTATAGCAGGCCATTAGTGAACAACAAATGGCCCACTCAGACGGAATTATTATCCTTGCAGGAGATTTTAATCAATCTGATCTCAAAAGTGTCTAACCAAAGTTTAATCAGCATGTACATTTTTCCAACACAGAGAGTTAACATATTGGACCTTGTCCACACACAGGAAAAAGGGAGCATACAAAGCCACCCCGCTCCCCACATTGGAACCTCTGACAATCGAACTGTTATGCTAATGCAGGCATACAGACAGAACATGAAAGGAGTCAAACCTGTTCTCAAACAAAAAGGGTGGGGGCCACAGGAGGCCACTTCTTCTCTTCAGGACTGGGGATCATTCAGGGAGGTAGCCACCGACAACAACGTCATAAATACTGAAGAGTACACAGTCATTGAGTGTTTATTCATCATCAAATTCATTGATGATGTGACCTAAATGAAAAACATCACCAGTAGAGCAAACCAGAAGTCAAGTCAAGTCAAGTCATTTGTATAGCCCTTAACCAGAAGCCATGGTTAACAGAAGAAGTCCAACAAGCTGCAAGAACACACATAGCCTATGGCATTGGACTCCAGGCTATCACTAACTACAGTCCTGCAGCGCAAAGCTGTGAGAGCAACACCACTCTGCTCAACAATCTAAACATGTTTTTCGCACGCTTTGGGGCACAGAACAACACACGCCAGAAGAAAACTCCACTACCTTCACACGACCAGCCTTGGTACCTGTTCGCTGGAAGCATGAAGAGGAGCCTTACTTTCATCAACACCAGGAAAGCAGTGGGGCCAGAAAACATTCCTGGTAGGGTGCTGAAAGACTGCAGAGAGGAGCTAAAGGATGTATTCACAGACATCTTTAACATCTCCCTGAGGCAAGCCACTGTCCCTTCATGCTTCAAGACCACTACCATCATACCTGTGCCAAAGAAATCATCACCAGTCTGCTTCAATGACCACTGCCCTGTGGCACTGACATCCATCACTATGAAGTGCTTTGACAGACTATTCATGTCACACATCAAATCTACCCTGCTTCCTATCCTGGACCCATATCAGAATGCATATCGAGATAAACGATCCACAGAAGATGCAATATGCTCTCACCCACCTGGACAAGAAAGACTGTTAGAACGCTGTTTATATATTTCAGCTCAGCATTTAACACCATAATTCCACAACAGCTCAAATGTAAATTAGGCATACTCGACCTCAGGATATCCATTTACAACTGACTGCTGGATTTTTTTAACCTGTAGGCCCCAGACAGGAAGTGTTGGCAACCAAGTCTAAGCTGTTTGCTTAGTCCTCCGTTCTTCACCCTGCTGACATAGGGTGAAGAATAACCTCTTTCTAAATATCAGCAAGATTAAGGACGTTATTGTCAATTCCCAGAGAGGTCAACCTGCCGCCCCCACAGACCATCAACGGCGCTGCTGTAGAAAAAGTGAGCAGCACCAAATATCATGGGGGGCACATCAGTTAAGACCTTACCTGGATGACCAACACCCCATCTTTAACCAAGAAAGCAAACGCAAACTCAATCCACCACCCATCCTGACCACATTCTACGGTGGAACAGAAAGCATCCTCTACAACTGCATTGCTCTGTCGGGCAGCAACTGCACGGAAGACAACAGGAAAGCCAACGCAGTGTAAGAACAGCCGAAAGGATAATTCGAGTACATGTATCACTTATTTCCCTGCTAGTTATCTACACCATGCTCCTCACCCACAAAGCCATCTCCATCTCTAACGACTCAACAGATCCAGCACACTGTCTCTTCGGCCTCCGGCCTTCTAGAAAAAGCTACAGAAGCCTCCACTCCCACTAGACTGACCAACAGCTTTTTTCACTAGGCAGTAAGAAAACTGAACTCTCTCCACATCCTGTAAGAAGCAAAATGAACACTCATGACTGCACACCAACGTGCACACTTACTGATAGCATGTATTGTTCAACCTATTTTATACTTTACCTTTTTACCTTTTATATTTTTACCGTGATTAATATAGCTTTCACTATTTGCTGCTCCTTTGAACTTTTTACTGTATGTCATGTCTTATATTTTAGTTGTTTTTGAAGAACTCTTTTTATATATAAGTGTTTTCCTTTGTTGTTGTCTAATTGTTGTTTAAAAGGTTCTGGTAATTGAAATACCAAAGCCCCTGATATAAACATAATACAAAAATGTTTATTTATGGCGATAATTTATTGAGGGCCATCCCAAGACTGCATCAGGATTTTCAGGTAAGGGCTGCTGCGCCTATTTCAGACACAGAATCATCTTTATCAAGTCAAGTCATGTTTTTTGTATAGCCCTTAATCACAAGAAGTCTCAAAGGGCTGTACAGACTACATTAACTTGAATTTATTTTCTGTCGTATAATAAAGAGATACCTGAACACAGGAGATTAATAGGTTCCGGGATTGTGCTTGTATCAAGAATGTCTTGTATCTGGATGTATTGCTTCAACGTAAGTATGGTTGCACAGCAGTTGCCAAATACGTGACATAAAAAGACTGATTAATACAAAAATAGAAAGTGGTCACCTCTAAGATAAAGTATTCACTTTTAAAAAAAAAAAAAAAACATACACAACTGGGATATTGCACTTAAAACTAACAAGTCAACAAGACAACTGAAATACCTTGCATTTTCACAAAGTTATAGTGATGAAGTCAATTGAAATTAAAGTAAACAGTGCAATGTAAAAACATTTGACAGTATCGAAATAAACTAAGGTAAAAATACTTCTGCAAATAAAATAATTTTACTGCACTAACTGTTTTAGAACCACAAGAATACTCAAGTCAAGTGAAGTCCCATTAATTTGTATAGCCCTTAATCACAAAATGTCTCAAAGGACTTCACAAACCATTTACACCAAGAACATCTAAAAAATCCTCTTGCCTAGACAAAAATGCTTTAATACCGAATCTTAACAAACATATGCATTCATAACCATATATTCCAATTATAATTTGATTTTGAAGCCTCAGAGACTCATCGATAATTACATTACACCCCTAATATAAATAGTTTTCCCCCTATTTTACACGTTTGTTTGATATTTTCAAATTGTGTGCGCAGTTTATGTGACACCTTAAAATATTTATGGTCACATGTTTGTATTGAAAATAACAATTTGATGTAGTGTAGGTCCTGGATTTGACCACTAGAGGAATTATGTCGCACGTGCATGGTGATGACATCAAGGGTACGACTCGGAAAAGTACTTTCTATCACTGGTGGTCTAGTAGTTGGAGATCGACGATACCCAGGCAAGATTTCCCTTAGGGCCCGGTCACACAGCCGTTTGCGTCTGTATCGCGGGTAAAATTTTGCGATTTTTTTTTGCCCGTGGTTGCCCGCGATGGAAAATGCTCAAAATTGGCCAACCCGCTGTTCATCGGTGGTATGCCCGCAAAACAGACGCCGGCGACTGTTCCGCTTCCTCATCGCATCATTTCCGCGTGTGGAGCACGGGTATAAAAGCTGTCGAGCCGGCGTTATGCCGAGAAATACATCCTTGCCGAGATTTGCATCCCCTCGACACTACAACCACTTTTACCTCGTTTTATCTCACTTTTAGGGAATTTAATGGCGAACATATAACCAAAACCACTTCGTCTTGCATTTGTTGGGAATGTAATACAACTTAAACCATTCCGTCTTTGTATTTGTTGTGAATGTAATCGAACGGTAATGCACGCCGTATACAAATCACTTTTGAGCAGGTAACATGTTTATTTTGCCTTTTTCTATTCAAATCGCTCGTATTGGAACTGTTATGCACTCTACCATAAAGCTTATTCCTGCATAATAAGCTTTACGGTAGAGTGCATAACAGTTCTCAAAAGTGATTTATATACGGTGTGCATTACTGTTCGATTACGTTCACAACAAAAACAAAGACGGAATGGTTTATGTTGTATTACATTCCCAACAAATGCAAGACGAAGTGGATTTGGTTATATGTTCGCCATTACATTCCCTAAAAGTGAGATAAAACGAGGTAAAAGTGGTTGTAGTTGCGAGGTTATGCAAATCTCTGCAGGTATGCATTTCTCGGCATAACCCCGGGCTGTAGAAATCATAACCGCTCAAGACACAGTCCCGTGAAGATCAAGATTGCAAGCTATGGCACCGAAGAAGCCAATATGTTGTTATTGTAATAGTTTTTTTCATTTTTTTTTTATTATCTTGTTATGAAATGAAAAGAAATGTCAAGAAATAAAAATGGATTAAGACGCGGTCACTACGGTGACAGGGATCCATGTTCACCCCTTGACGTCTCGAGCACAACTGACGTGTGCTCGGCAAATCGCTTTGTATATACGCGGAGAAAGGCGTTTGACCGTCACACGCGTAACACGCTAATTTCACGTAACAACACCGCGATACAGGCGCAGAACATGCTATGACCGTGCTCCACCCACGATTACCCGCTGAAATTTCGCCTCTTACCCACGTGTAACCACGCCCTGGCCGCGGCCATAGCACGTCGTTCCGCGTCATTACCTCGTGTGTACCACGTGTGCCGCCCGCGGTTAACACGTGGTCTAAAGTTTTGAGCAGCGCAAAACTTTTTCGCGCAGCCAACCTCGTGTGAATTTCCGACCGCGTGTAAAGCACTGCTGTATCTCGTCTGTATGGCGATCTCAAAGCGTCCAACAGCGTCTGCTTCACAGGCAGAAATTTCTGGCCGTGATTCAACCTCGATACAGACGCAAACGACTGTGTGACCGGGCCCTTACAACCAATGTTTTGTCACAGCAAAACTTTGTATATAAGGCGCACCCTAACTGAGTTTATGAATTAATACGGTAATCATGAATGTTCTGGCCACTGTGGTAGTTCTCATGAATCAATCATACCCAAAAATATTGTTTAAAATTTCTTCAAGAAACTTTGGTACCAAGGTCTGTCGGAAAAGAACCCTCTCCTCTTAGAACATACTTACTGTAATCACGTTCACTACGAATGAACCTTGTTGTGTTAAATGTTCTCTTTTCCTTTGGCTATTTATCATGTTCACTAACTACTGGTAAAATTGAAGAAATAGCTGAACATGGATCAGCGCCTCTTTCAGCATTGAGCGATTCTTTATGCTGCCAAAATTCATCTGCAACGCTTTCCTTCTCCCTCAACTAAATCTGTCAGATGCTTTACAATGTAGTGACAGACCTCCTCATTCAGCATCATTTGATTATCAATTTTCAATGCTTTGCCTAAGCTCATTTCACATTTGGATCCCTGACTTGAAGCAGCAATAGATCACTAAGCTGTCACGTCGCAGAACTGGTGGCAGACAAGGACGGTAAGCTGTCAGAGGCTTTGAGGCAGTCAGCCAAGCAATAACAAAATGACTTTATTTTGTTTTCGGGAATTTGATGTACGAAAATGACATTGGTTGCATGACATCGATAATGAGAATTTTTGTATTTATCAGTTCCCCTTAAATATAAGAGATTATCAAATGATACAGATAAGCACCTTTTGCTTAGAAATCTCGAGATCAGTGATTTTTTTTCTTAACCCTTGCCCCTTTGAGTTAGTTTATAATTTGAATAAAAACACCACAAATATTAGAGGCACTAATATATTTTCATTTTTTAACAACTACAGGGCTACCTTTAGCAGTATAAAAAATAGAAGTGTTTCTACTACAACTATTTCAGAACTACCGGTATACTGAAGAAAGTCCAACCAAAAAGCAGCAATGTGACAAAAAAACAAATAGTGTATAACTATCTCAACTAAAGTACTAAAGTGCATTCCCTTGCACACTATTTAAAACATAAAGTCAGTAATGCAAATCATTTTTCAATTGTCTCTCATTTGCTTCGTTGCCAAGGTGACAACGGATTTACAGGATTTTGTTCAGGAGCAAAAACATGTTTGAATTTTTGGTTGTAGCTCTTTGCTCTCTTTTTTTCACGTTTTTATGTCAATATGTGGTGTTACCAAAGTAGCAAACCCCTTTACCAAACAAAGGACACATGGAATTGTTCTTATTTTGTAGTTGAGAAAAAGTCCACACTGGGCTGCGTTTCCTGTTTGCCTCTGTCATTATTAGCTTCTAGTGGGGATCTTCTCCCTGCCAGGTAGGATGCAGCAGCAGTTTAGGTAGTAGGATGTGCTAAAAGTTCACCTGTCAGTCACAACTCAGGCATAAACGTGGAGATTGGCCGAGTGTGCTGAGTGAGGAAGAGAAGCTCTGCACTAGCTACATAGTGAAGCTTTGCTTTAAAGGAAATTGGTGGGCGAGTGAAGTATGGATCCCATGACAATAGAATTGATCTGATCCATGTCCTTGTGAAGTGTTGATAATATTGATATTTGGATTCATCTGTCCAACCCGAGATTTTAGTGTTGTTGTTTGAGAATCTAGTGAAGAAACTGATCTGATCATTTCTTGTTGAAAGTGAGTTGAAATCACATTGTCGATTATCAATGGTTCCATATGTTGGGTTACAGAACTCAATTTTACTGCCTGTAACTCCAAGCGGATAATTTGTGTTGCCTACTTAAAGGGTTGAAATCTTGTTTGACTGACAGAAAATACTAATAACAAACTTTGGATGTTCTGTGTACCACAATATTCCTCTGTCATATGTATATGTCACCATGGTATCCCACAGGATTCTATTTTCCCCCTTTATTTCTGTCTTCTGCTCATGGCTCCATAACAAAAACTAGTTGATATATAAAATCAGTGTCTGAAATAACGTCTGCCTGGACGCCCGGGGCGTGCATCTTTTACGTCGGGCGTACAACTTACAAAACTTCTCCGCCTTCGTGGCTGACAACTTTTTTAAGAAAAAAAAAAAAAAAAGCAAAAGATATTTTTTCAAATCAAACGTTTGCTTTATTCCGATTTCGAAATCTTTGTTCGGTTTGGAAATTTCGGATTTTCGGTTCGTTTAGCAATTTGGATACTCGGCAGTTCATCAGAAGACTGCATCGAATAACTTCGTGCTTCTGGACTTTCCCGAGCGCTATAAGGTCAGGCATTTGCATATCATTTTCCAAAGAAGACGCACAGACAACACAAGAAAAATCGATAAGTGGTTAGGAATCAAGCCAAAACCTCAGCCCCATAAGAAAGATTCAATGGAAGCAAAATTTATGACGCTACAAAACGTAAACGTACATTAAACTATCGTGGAAAGAGGAGTTCACGTGGTTTGTAGCAAACATTGCATGAATGAAGATGAGTTAATACAGGTACAAACTGATGGCAGATGAAAACCGCGATGTCATATACATGCAATGAATGTTATAAGTAGATTTATAATAAACTTACATTTTCAGAGCTGTCTCCCCTGGTGTCCGGTAACTTTTTGTTACGAGTTTCAGACAATGAAAAATGCGTTTTATGTTATACTATTACTACTTTTTCAATTTTGTAGAAAAATACAAGGAATGATATAAATAAAAAAATGTTTTTACGGCATTGGTGAGGGCAGGACAGGCTTCTTAAATGCTGTCTTCTATTAATAGCTTACACTGCAAAATACATTTTATCAAATGAACAAAATACATCAATTACTAATCTTACTCTGTTGGTATACACTTTCGCTTGTGTCAACTGTATTTTCAATGGGGTTAGTTTTATACCATAATTATAATTTATACCAAAACGAAATGTGTATTCAATTTAAATTGTTGCTTTTATTTTATTTATTTGTTACCTAAGTTGCCCTGCGACTGGCTGGCAACCAATTCAGGGTGTCCCCTGTCCACTGCCTGAAGATAGCTGGGATGGGCTCCAGCACCCCTGCAACCCTACTGAGGATAAGCGGTATAGATAATGGATGGATGGATGGATGTTACCTAGGATTTATTTCGTCTTTATTCTATGGCATTTGACTCAGCGTGCAACTCCAATTTATTTAAGATGTTTCTCAATTCACTGACATATTTTTATGTGTTGTTTTGAAGTGCTACAAAAATAACTCATCAGAGATTGGGGAGTCGCTTTGTTTATTTGCAATATTTATAATTATTATACAGCAAACGACTCCCTTCAGCATATATATACAACAGTGTAGACATTTCGTGTCATCATCAAAACACAAAGGTACAAGTCAAAGCATCCAAAACCACTTGTGCTTTCTCTCAGTGACTTAAATAGTAGTAAAATACATCTTTGTTCTCCCTCCTGAAATAAAGCAATTGAGCATGCATGAACGTATTCCAGTCGCAGCCCGAGAGCGAATTGAAGAGCTTTTTCTTATCGTCTCTCACTCGTTTTGATGAGCGTGTCAGTCTCTTGGCCTCTCATTCCCTCTCTTGTCCTCATCTGACAGACAGCTTCTCTGTCGTATTACCACACTAACTGTAATTCAGAACGAGCTGACAGAAAGAACACCTAATTTTACTCCCGAGCTTGACATTAAAGCACAGCTGTCAACAGGAGCGTGGCTGCACAAAGAAAGAATTGCTTAACCACCAGCCGGCTCACACGCTTCCACACAAATAGGAATTGTTTTTTTTTTGTTACATAGTGTCAGTGCAGGTGTACACTGACAGATAGGCCCCCAACTGATAGACCATTACATTTGTTCAAATGCAACATAGGTTGAGTTTTGTCTACAGCCCAGCAAGTTTATTTGTATTCCTTCCCTTCACAATGCAGCAGTCTTTATATTTATCAGCGCGGGAGAAAGGCAGCAAACATCGATTGTGTTCTCGTACAGGGAAAGCATTTGCTCTCCCAGGTGGGCCATTGTGAATGCAAAACAGGGCTCTACTTGGGCCTTTTTACAGACTAACGATCCATAATCCAACAGCGTAATCTTATCCACTCTGAAACTAAACAACACATCCATAAGGCAGTGGCCTTAGAAAGAAATTAAAGGTCTTATTTCCTCTGTTGTGATTTCCTTTGCAAGGTTGTTGGCTTTCTTGGTGCATGGTTATTGGGGTCAAAATCCAGAGGGAAAAGGAAGGAAAAAATCATTCCTTGATACATCTCATCCAGTAGTAACTGTAATGCAATGTTAACAATGATTTCAATAATTCAAAATGATAGACTCCCAAAGCAATATGATCATTGTGTAAACCCAAACAAGCAGCTCGGTTGTGTTTTTAGAAGCCATGCATAAGGACTGACTGCTTAGTTCACATGCATAATTAAGGAAAGATTGCGAGTGGGCTTTAGGGGGATTGCCTGTCTTAAAATACTGGTCGAAGTCAGCAGGAGCCCATTCATCAGATGTCGCTCAGAGATTACAATTATACAGTGTTTCAACGACAAGGCTGAACGAGCACACAGCATGTCCTGCACTTGCTTTTTGCTGGTTCTTTATGGAGCCAGATTTATTTTCCGACCATCTGTCCTTTCTTGTTTTGTCGATGCTTTTTGTCCCTTTGTTGTTGATCATAGTTCAAGATTGGTACTACACGTAAAATCTGGTTTGTCACAAGGCAATTTACAATGACCAGTGGAGTTGGTATGTATGGTTGCTGAACACCTTATAAAAAGGATTGGGGAGTACAGTGGAACCTCGGTTTTCGAACGCCTCTCATTTCGAACAAATCGGTTCTCGACCAAAAATTTCGAGAAATTCTTCCTTCGCTTTTCATTCAAAAAATCGGAGTTCGAACGCCGGTACGCTAGGGTGCGATGCTGAGCGGCGTACGGGTTTAGATCGTGTAGATTGCCCCCACCCCTCGTGACCAACTGTTATCACGTGCGCACTTGCTTCTTTTCGCTTTCGCTTTTAATATCGGTGAGTGTTTTAGCCCCTTATTATGCCTCCGAAGGTCGGTGCAAGCAGCAAAGTTGCTGCAGGTGAAAAAAGAAGAGTAGTGCTTACAACTATTGCATTTAAGAAAAAAATAATAGCAAAATATGAAGAAGGTGTGCGAGTTTCCCTTCTTTCGAGGGAATAGAGGATGGCTTCTGCAGACCACCACAAAGGTAAGAAATAATATTCATAATTATTTTCTTTATCCTTCAATCGCTCACCACTTTTTGTGGAGACCCGGGTGCTAAATGACGTGTAAACGACCTGATTTTTTTTATTTTTACACGTTCATGTTCGCGTAATCTTTCGTACGGAAGATTACACTAACGCGAACGTACGATTAGCCTGGGTTAGCTTCATGTTTATGTTCATGGTAAACATTCAGGGTGTTGGAACGGATTAAAACTATTTTACATTACTTTTAATGGGAAAAACGATTTCGGTGATTGAACAAATCGGTTTTTGAACAGGGTTCTGGAACGGATTATGGTCGAGAACCGAGGTTCCACTGTATTGACATTAAGAAAGTACCGTATTTTCCGCACTATAAGGCGCACCGGGTTATAGGACGCACCCCGAAAAAATAGTTTTTGGTCCTATTTTTGACATAGATAAGACGCACCGGATTGTAAGGCGCTACAATGAGAACGTGGACAAAACAGTCAGATAGTTCAGTCAAACTTATTACCCCCTGAACATTCCCAAAGCTTGCAAAGACGCAAATACGTGTCAAGAACACGTGCGGATGCGGTGTCCGTACGATGTCACTCAAATGCATCGTTCCATTATTCGGTTAAAGTCTTGGGATTCAAGAAATGCCAACCATTCTTTCGTATATATTTTCTTTTTCGCTCGCAACTTTATTGTGCATATGACGATAAACACTTGGAATTGAGTTTAATTTAAAAATAGACACTCAATTCCATCCGTTATCTGCACCGCTTATCACAGAAACATCGAGTTCGGTCTGAAACAAGATACAGAGACAATATAAAACCTGAAGTAACTCACCGAAGTCGTTGTATTCATAATAATGTGCAGCCAATGTCCTCTTATATCCGTGAGGGTAGTAAATCCAGGAGAATAAAATATTTTCAAATACAGAATGGAAAAAAAATGCTTCCTCTATGCCGTCAGCCACGTGCCATAAACATTCATCTTTTTCGGCCAATTGCAGGCTTTGTGTCGCCGTTTAAGCCAATGGCAGCCTGTAAATGATAAAAAGGATCCGCCTCTTGCCCTCCGAATAACTCTAACCAATAGTGATCGACTCAACTGATGATTGACACATCTTTTTCGGCCAATTGCAGGCTTTGTGTCGCCGTTCAAACCAATGGCAGCCTGTAAATGATAAAAAGGATCCGCCCCTTGACCTCCGAATAACTTTAGCCAATAGCGATCGATTCAAATGATGATTGACACATTGGTTAGCCAATGAAACGCTGGTAAATAAATCCCAGCATACACCGCGTACTACTTGGCGTTCGGGGGAAAATCTAGTCGGCGGCTGCAAGTTATTTGGAAGTCTTTGCAATTTTAAAATTGATCCATAAATAAGGCGCACTGTATTATAAGGCGCATGGTCAGCTTTTTAAAAAAATAAAGGCTTTTAGGTGCGCCTTATAGTGCGGAAAATACGGTACTTGTATTGGATCGTTACTATTGTCCTGGGATCGATACTTCACTCCTCCAAAATTTTTCCTCAAGTTGCCGCTTCTCCATGTAGCACGCTCGGCCACTCTCTAAGATAAATTCTGAGTTTGTGATTGCAGGGCACACTTTTAGCATATTTCCCTACCTGGTCTGCGGCTGCATCCTGCCTGCCAGGCAGATGAGAGGGCTAATTATATGCACCTTCCCTTGCCAAAAGCTAAAAATGACAAGGGCAAATAGGAAGCACAGTGCGGTGTGGTCTTTTTCGGACTAAAGAAAAGGACAATGCCTGGTATAATTTATGTAGTAAACCTGTCAGCTATTGTGGCAACAACTCAAATTGACATAAAAACATAAAAAAGAGAGTAATACGCTGGAGCCAGGACATAAACATGTTACTGTTCCTTAACAAAAAAAAAGTAAATCTGTCTTCACTGTATAAACATAGCCTATAAGAAACAACTTAAATTTTATTTGTGCAACTGAATTTATTTTCCAAATACGGTGCAATGGAAGGTACTTTAGTTGTCTTGATAACATTGTTATACACTATTAGCATTTTCGTTACATTGCTGCTTTTTTGGTTTGACTGTTGGCTTTTTATCCAAAACAGGTGTAACAGAAATATTGATATTTAATTTTTTTATACTTTAAGGTCTGCAATGTAGATATGTATTTAAAAAAAGAAACATTTTAGTGCCTAAAATATTTGTGGTGTGTTTATTGGAATTATAAACTAATCCAAAGAAGGAATTATTCAATGATCTTTAAATTTCCAAGTAAAAGTATTGGTATCGGCACTACCCGGTATTTACTTGCATATGATTGATACCAAAGTCCACAGTATTCCTCACACCTTATTGTAAACACAAGTGCCAGATAAGAATTTGTGGACTTATATATACATATAATAAAACTGCACAGTGGTTGTTTTAAATCTTTGGACATTTTGATCAGGTGTTTCTAAGGGGATTTTTATCTACATTTAGTCAATGCTGAAAAAATACTTCGTTGAATGTGGATTATTTTATAAAGGCATGTCTTTTTGATCTTTGTTGTATATGCACTTGTATTGTCAGGAAGATCTATGGAACCATATGTTTTTTTATTTTTTGACAGTTAGTAATGCGTTGTCAAAGATGGTGTTTAGATCAACATTCATTATTTCACACTATACTGCTCTCAGTCTGCAGTTCTATGCGTTCTGCCTTCAATGTTGAAGACACCAAATGTTTACTGATCGGTGTAGATAAACATTTTGGATAGCTTAAGTAGTTATGATTAGAAGAAAACACCATTCATTGATCTGTTCTGTGCCTATCTGTTTTGAATCTGAAAGAAAGGCAAATAGTTGTGTGTTTGACCTAAACCCTTCTAATACTGCTTTCTGCGTGTCATTTTTAATTTAACAAAATGCGGCAACCCAGATGCCACTAAGCAGGGGCCGGCGATTTGTCCACTAAAGTGACTGTACTTCAGTGGAACAGACAAATCACAAAGCAGTGGCCATGGCAAAGCAGCCCCCAGATGCTTACTGCTAAATCCTAACTACAGAACACTAGTTTGACCTTGACCGCAACTTTTTAACGCTAAATGCAAACACATTCCTGATTGCTGAAGTAGTGTTGAAATTGGAACAAGGGAACAACACACCATATAAGATTTATACCAGAATTTCTGGACAGTAAGGCACTTAAAAACCTCAATTTGTCCAGAAAATTGAAAGTGCACCTTATAACACAATGCGCCAGAATATAGTTAATAAGATTGGTAATGCATAAAGTAATTATAAACATGCGTGACTCAACGAGGTTTAACTGTATATTGCTGTAGTCATGCAATTATTGTGCTATGATGGATCAGTCGATAAACATCGCTGACCAAAATTTGAAACATTGGTTGACATTGGGTGTTCAGGTGACATATAGAAGGCATTAGAGCAGATCTCATTATCACAATATTTTTACTTGTGTTACACGAGACATTGTGCATTCTGATCAGTTCCAAAGTTTCTCCACTACTTCACCAACAAATGTCAGAGAATAGAGAAAGCAGAAAGTGTCTGAACAAAACACTATACAAGCTCTTTTACATAGATATGTACTGTATATAAAACCAGAACATTATTGACACATAGTTGAAGAATTGGAGATACAGTTTAATTAGCCAGAATGCGGTATACAAATCCATGTTTTTAGCACGAGCGCTAATGACTTTTCTATGTCATCTGGGTTTTGATGTCCTGTAATTTTTGGTCAGTGACACTTATTGACTGATCAATCTCAGCATTACTGTACACAAATATATCAAGTATATTGATGATAATTCATACTGCAGCCTCAATTTCCTTCGCACTATAGCCATCTTATATTGCGGGAAAATATGGTATATATGTATAAACTCTCTCTTCTCTCTCTCTCTCTCTCTCTCTCTCTCTCTCTCTCTCTCTCTCTCTCTCTCTCTCTCTCTCTCTCTCTCTCTCTCTCTCTCTCTCTATATATATATATATATATATATATATATATATATATATATATATATATATATATATATATATATATATATATTTTTTTTTTTCTCCTCTTCCAACCCTTTTTGTCAATTTTGGGATTCTTTTTGTTTTTTTTCTGTAGCTGCTATTTTGTTTTTGTTTTTCTTTCAAACTTACATTCAACAAATAAGAAAAATGTCCAGGACAGGGAAAGCAAACGAAATGGACTCGATAAAGTAATTGATAGGGGAAGTTTTGATTTGATGCATTACAAATTGGAGAAAAATGCTGAGAAAATCGAAAAAAATGCTGTAATAACTGATGAAAACCAAAAAGGAGCTGGAAGACGTACTGAAAGAAATGACAGAAATCAATAAAGACTTCATGGGATTTATAAACAACAGGCTGAAAATGGAGAACAAACTTGAGAAAATCAAACAGGAAATTGAGCCATATTGACGGAGCATCAAAGAAAATAAACAACAAGACAAAGAAATGGAAGAGAAGATTAGAATTCTTCAACACAAGGCAGATGATGTTGATAATTTAATCATCACAGGACTAAAAGTTCAGCCGCGAGCAACAAATCCAAATCCAAAATAAAACATGGAAACAGTGGCTCAACTCGGAAATTTCAACATAACAAGATGCCCTTGTTGACCTCAGCTCTCAGCTTCGAATCGGGAATAAATCTTCAGTTTTGATACAGGTTTTAAACCCATTCGAGAAGCGTGCTTTTTTTGAGGCAAGGTCCTAGAATAGAATAGAATAGAATGCACACAGCACATGCACACAGAACGAAATGTCCATACACCTGACCATACGCCGCCATTTTAGACCCACTGCTGTATTGGGAGTCATTAGGTGACCAAACCGCCCAATACCAACCCTTAATGCCGAGCGCCAAGCAGGGAAGCAATGAGTACCAATGTTGTTAGTCTTAGGTATGACTCGGCCAAGGCTTGAACCAGCGACCTCCCAGTCTTGGAGCGGGCGCCCTACCATCATCATCACCAAAATGAATGCCAAAATCGCCCAGAAGTCACATTAAATAAAACAAATTAAAAATAAAAATAAATAAAATAATAAAAAAACTGATCGATAGCCCCAGTATGGCAAGTCTCCCAGATCAGATTAAAACATGGCTTAAAGATTGAAGACCTGGACAGACCCTTATACCACTAAACATACATCATGTTGGAATAGCTCATTTTAGTTCTTTGGGTTTTTATTTATTCACTTTAAATTTTTTGTTAGTATTAACAATGGTGTGACCAATGCTGAGATGACATTCGGTGTGAGTAACGCCAATATGCCATCTTGGTCCTCACCGAACAGATGACACTGGAGAACACCCTTGATCAGGCTGATGTCATCTGAGCTGCAAAAAGCGATGGAAGTGGGGGCGGGCACGGGCACTCACGTGGTCTGATCGGGCTCTTGTGCCTCACTTTTAGTACACGTCTGATCCCACTTTAAACTTAAAATTTTACACAAAATGAGTGTTTGACACATTCTATTGTTGTTGGATATATTGAGAAGAAAAAGGATCTGAAGAGAATGACTTCTCAAAAACTGTAGAATGCTGTATATATCTTGATTCAATACCGTGTTAATTTTTGAATGGGTAAATAAATGATTGTTATAATGATGTAAGATATGATCATTTCTTTCTATGATTAATTGTTGTCGTGTCCAGAGTTTTTTTTTGGGAAGTGGTCTCCTCAGGCTTCAATGTGTCCTCCGTTTTTTTCCTTTCAGGTGATTTGTTTAAAAAACATATTTTTTCCCCAACGAGGGTTTTAGTGCAAAGTGCCCTGCAATGGGCTGCAGAAGACATACTTGACAGCAACCACATGATGACGGTGCTGTATCTGAGTAAATCAGAAATCTTCCATAGAAACCAGGACAATGTAGTGCGGGGGAGCAAAACCCCTATCCTAATAACTGGTCTGGAGATATAGTTAGAAAAAAATCACTGAAGGTACTTTCCTTGGGAGGTGTTCTGGGCATGTTCTACCGACATGTTTATACATGTCTCACCTGTCCTTGGAAAGCTTCGGGATCCCGTCAGATGAGCTTTACAAAGTGGTTTTCCCTGCTGCATTTGCGACCTGATAAGCAGTTGAAACAGTGCACCCCCTAAATCCTTGGGAGTAACACTGGATGACAAGCTCCCCTTTGATAAGTAACCCACGGACATTTAAAAAAGTAGTCAACAAAGACCGCCAGTCATTCTTAGACTCCAAGCACTGTATGTTTGACCTGACCTCCTGTTACTTCTGTACCAAATCATTGTTTAACCAATCCTTCTGTACTGCTCTACATGTTTTTTCTCCATGCTCTTTGTTCTGAACCAGACCAAACTACTATGCATCGCATTCACAGCATCTAAAATCATAGGTCTACCAACACCCAACCTCTCACACTAACTAACAGGTCCACCATCTACCGTCAGGGTGAAGATATAGAACAATACGATTCAGGAGGGCCAGCCATGGGAAAAGCCTGATCTTCTCTGCCATTAACTTTCTAACAACAGGCCCTGCTTACCAAGCAAAACAGTCTACCCTCATTGTCCCACTGCTTGTCATTCTGTGTTTTCTTTGTTTTGTTTTTTTGTAATGTAATGTTTGTTGTTTTCTTAGGTGAAGTCGGAAGACTTGAATTTCCCTGAGGTTACTAATACATTAAATCAAAAATAAATCTAATGTATAGAAAATGAATAGATGGCCTGATGGAAAGGTATACCAATGAAAGACAAACACATAACAGGTTGGAGGTTTAAAGCTATATAGTATAAAACTGCACACAAATTTATTTGGCAATACATTTTCCAATATAATTAATATGTATTATTATTGCAATCATCAATATAATACTGCCAACATTCCAGCTGCAGAAACATATATCAGAAGGTTACATAACCCTCAAAAGGAGTTACGCCAGAACATAAAATAAAATAAGCTCAAATGGCACCTATGGAATTAAATAAAACATATACATAGACCCCCTGCTACTTTGTGCTTTGGATAACACTGGTTCACTGCTTTGCCGATTTTGAATGGAATTAAATTATCTCTATTGTCGTTGATATCAACTTATCTTGAATTGTGTTTTGAGCAGACAGCACACAGCGCACAGCAAATGCTATTATGTTGGCAGATTAGGGAGGGCTTTGTGTTTTGAGTGGGAGTGACTCCTTGTGTTTGTGACTGTGATAAGCCTGGTGTATTCTGTCAGTCTAACAGCAGATGCAGGCGGGATCAAGAGTCAATGTGTGCACACAACAAAAACAAAGTGCAAATGCATGGCTACAGCTAGCTTTCGGTGGCTTGTTATGTTGATAAGAAATTCAGCAATTAAACGGGACTTTCAGGAAAGTCAGCTGAGGGCAAAGAAATGGCAATCAACAGCCTGTGCTTACTGTATTGGTATCAGGTACGTAAAGCGACTGAGATGGTTTCGAGAAAGAAGGCAGCAAGGCTGCAGGTCCAGCCTACTGCTACGGCTAGGTAAACAACTCTTTTAAGCCTGCCCTACGAAGCCTGTAACTCACCAAACGCCAGATCCATAACCAGTGAAATGGATGACCTGGAGCTATAACATGTGGGAAACCACTACATTCAGGACGGTTATATTTTAATCATCGCAGGGACCTGACTCAATTCGAAATTACCTGATGCTAGCATGCAGCTAGCCAACTGTTCTATAAATTGCTTTGCCCCCCAATTTGTTTGTACTTTTGTACAACAGTAAAAAACAATTATTAAACTGCAATCCTGTGTTCTGTGTTTTTATTTGTAGATAATAGTGTTTATTTTGTTACAGTCGTATACTCTCAGTCGGTAGTAACGTCATCTCGAGGTGAGTTTAACCTATGGGGCTTTTTTGAAGGTGTGGCGTTACTTTGCCAATATTTACTTTTTGCAGGGGTCTGGTCCCCATTAACCTTGATAACCAAGGGATTACTGTAGTAGCTCATTTTTTAGCAGCCTGAAAGAATAATGTACTTTATTCAAGGTCCACTGGCTCACCTTGCACCCTTCCAGTTTGTTTGTTCTCACCTCAGCTGTCCTCGCACACTCTGCAGTAGTTTTAATGAGCTCATGGTGAGCTGCGTTTAAGCTCATTAACCTTTGCGAGCTGTGAGTCTCGCAAAGTGAGAAAGTAATTGATTCCTAGACAGAACGAAAAAACACATTTTCAGAGAAGTGGTCATTTCAGTTCTACAATTTTTAATGTAAATGTTTTCAAAATGACAGCCTAGTAATGCATCGGTAATAATTATGCACTGTGATTGTAAATAGTGATGCACTGAATTTTTGACAGTGAAATTTGAGTGGAACAGGACTAAAATGAAAGGGACTGTGTATTATTTGACGACTAGATATTGCTGTATTTTGTAGTGCATACAAAAATCAGTGCTAAAATGAAAAGGAAAGAATACAAACTACAGAGAGTCAAAGTGACCAAACGCACCATTTTACTTTTAATTGTTAGGGTTTATCAGTTTCCTGTAGAATCAATTACACTACCGTGAAAAACTTCGGTGTCGCTTAGAAATGTCTATTCTTTGAGAAAAAGCAAAGTTTGAAAAGTATATATTTTTTCAAAATAAAAATATTTTTTCTTACCTTTACAACGCTGCAAATGTGATTTCTATTTATTTTTCAACTAATTTCATTGATTAAAAAATGGTATTGTATGTCATCTCCTTCTATACAAGGCCCATGCTATACAAATTAAATTCACATTTCTCGATGTAAGATTGTTAAATTTTGTTAGCTTGGACAATATGTGTCTCACCTCACGTTTAATTCAACTTCCAGGATTCTGACCGAGTATGTGGATGAAGAAATAGAAGCTAAAGAGAATAGTTATTTAAGGACTTGAATTACAAAGTAAAAAAATAACTACGAAACAGAATATTCTGGGCTTGGGAACAGGGAAATACCTAAAACAAGCAAGCATCGAAAATTGGTGACCACTGTTTCATAGGAAAGGGGCCTGAATTGACAAAAACAAAACTTAACTGAAAAAAAATTATACTTACTCCGATTACATTTTCCAAGAAGTAATGGAGCCACATCTTTCACAAGAAACCTTTGTTAAGACTGGACACTGATGGATTTCGAAGGTTATATGGTAAGACATGGGCAGGCAAACATTGCTAGGAAAGTAATGAATGAAAGAATTAATTGACTAATCAATACAGAAAGTAAATACTTCATTTTTTTATCATTATTTCAACCATCTTTTTAATCATAAATTAATATTTATTTTTTCAATGGATGACGTTTGTTTAATTTCCTACAACCAGGAAGCACTAAATAATATACCCAGTCTTTTAAGGTTAATTATCCTAAACTAAATTGGATAAATGAATGCCAACCTGCATATGACAATTTGCGTGTGTTTCTTTTTTATTTGGAAGAAGGGAAAAGATAGTATGCACGATCCGTAGCTTGCTGGTTGCAGGGAGCAGGTTGCTCAAACACCGAAGTGGTATTTCCGTGGTGAGCGAAGGCAGTGTCAAGAACGGGAAAAAACAGATCTGTGTCCGGTACGGCGGAGCAAAAATCGTAGTCAAGTTCAGAAAATGGCTCGGAGCCTGGAAACAGATGGGAATCCCAACAGGAGAGAGTCAGGCTCGAAAGGCTTGCTTTACGTGAGCTGAGGTTCGCAGACGGACTGACACCCGGTGACAGGAAGACAGGTTTAAAAAGTGACTGGCAGCCAATCAGCAGTTGGCGCCAAAGGAGCAGACTCGGGTGCCCCGCATCAGTAATCATGACAATTTGAGGCCAAAGATATAACAAAATTGAGAGAAATAGCTCTGCTTTAATAGTGATTGTCAAAAAAGTGATTTTAATTTTGTCAAAATATTTTTGAATGCTTAAACTATTCTCATTGTTTTTATGTATTATAATAAATTGCAACCGGACCGTATTTTTCAGACTATAAGGCACACTTAAAAAATGAAAATATCTGCATTGCACCAGCAAAATATCTGATATTGCCTACTTGAATCCACTGCGCTTTATAAACTGTAAATAGAGGAAATGAAATTAAAAATGAAAAAAAAAACCATTGAAAAACGTCAAGTTACGGTAAACAGATTTGAACAGATCAAGTCAATTCAGTTGTGAAATGAGATTTACTAACATTTCTGTTGTATGACGTTTTTTTCTGATTTTCTTTTAAATAATACCCTGCAGTTTCAAGGTAATTCGTCTTATAATCTGGTCACCTTATTGTCTCTAAAACACTGTAATTATGTAGGCAAGTACAGTAACACCCAGATCCAGTAGTTGTGGCAAGAAAATATGACGTTTGGCAATACCAACTTAAACAGTAAACAAAACATAGACTCTATTTTTCAGACTCTACACCACACACCCTCAAAACATTCCTCTCTGAGATATTTTCCTATATATAATGCCCACACGACTATAGGGCGCACCTGATTAAAAGGCGCATGAAATTAAAACTACACCTGCAATTAATAAAACATCTGTAAAAATATATTTTTCACAACTGAATCAACTTGATTCATGTGTTCATGGTAACCATATATCAAAGCATTTTTGTTGTCTTGTCATCAAATTGAAACTGAGCTAAACCACCAAAGAAGGACTGTGACCACAGATGTTTTTGAAGCTTTAACTCACTTTTCGGATTGTGAAAACTCCTAAAGTACAATGCACTGCATTGAGACCCAGTGACAATAGCTTTGTGATAATAAAGTGTATTCACATACAAATATTACAACTATAACCATATAACCAGCTCAGTAGCCTAGATGGTAAGGCGCCCGCTTTGAGACTGGGAGGTCCGGGTTCGCGCCCCGGCCGAGTCATTCCTAAGACTTAAAAAGTGGTCGGCGGCGCCCTCTGTTGGCTGCGGCTGCATCGGCTCGCTACAACGGGTCAGGTGCAATCGACATTTCGTTCTGTGTACATTGTTACACAGAACGACAATACAAGGAAATTATTATTATTATTATATACTGTTGTTTTACTGTAGATCATATAAACACTTATGACATTTCTTTGTTAATTCTAAAAATGGATGATGATGGATTGGACATGCAACATGTCAGCCATTTTCTGGGTTTTTGCTCATTTTGAGCTGGCTGAACGAGAAATAGCACATAATAGAATATTTATTGATGAGCTTACATCTGTTTCAAACCTTGAGTTTTTTTAGCCTTGAATTTTGAACACAGTGCCTTATTTATTAAAAAAGAAGAGAACACAACTGAAATCATGCATTTTTTCATTTCATTTACCATAGTTCCAGTGTATAAATTGCAGTGGATTATAAGGCGCTCTTCAATATGCCTGGATATTTTTTTATGTGGATCTCATTGTCTGGAAAATACGTCAATTTGATGTGAACACTTCTTCATAGCATTTTGCACAGATTTCTCATAATTTGACATTTTATTGTGCACAAATTGGACAACACCATGAATCTCCGCTGCAGAGGATGTTTCTACATGGAATTGCGAGGACATGTCTTCACACAACAAAATATAGGTGGGAATGTCACTTAAAATCACATAATTGCACCAGCAAAGAGCATTGGTGTCATAAAGGACCGTCGATTTTTATTCAAGAGGTGTCAAGGATGTTTTTTTCATGATTTGTGGCAGGCGGCTGACTGAAGAACTGTCATCTGTAGCCTCGTCGAATTTCATTTCCTATTATTGATTATGTTGTAATTCATCTGTCTTGTACAGGATCCAACATGTCCGCCTTTTTTCTGCTGTGACGGAGTGAAGCTTCTGATGCCCAAGGACATCTAATTTGGAAAGTTTCAGGAGAAAAAGTTTGTCAGATGACACATTGCATTTTAAATAGTTCTGCTTGCTAATAAAAGTGAATAACTTTTAAAAAGGGAAAATGTTCAATGTCACGAGTCAGGTAATAGAGGCTTTTAGAGTGACTAATTGTTTTCTGAAGTGACATAGACAGATATTTTGGAAAGTATTCCATATAAAAGTATATCACAGTACAGAATCAAATTGATAATTGTATTGTGGACGTTGATTTTTCAAAATTCCTTTTACAAGCTTGTTTGGATTCACTGATCCTTTAAACAATGTGTTTGTAGTGGTAACCCGTTCCTGTGGTTTGTCTTGGGCAAGAATAGCCTGGCAGCGCCCACCCTCTCCAGGCTGTTTTTTTTTTTTGGTGGAGGTATGGGCTTGCTATGAAACAGATAGTGCTGGTTTCCATGGTTAGCAATAGCAGGGGTAGCGTCCTCATCTAACTCAGTTAGAGCACCTGTATCATCTGGTTGCCGTTGTTTTTCGGTATAAAGCGTCATCTAGCTTTTCAGAGATGAAATGAAAAGAAATTCAATGGAAGTCTCTGCTAAAAAAGTTCAATTCAGGAATTTTGGATAAGAATCAATAATCCGTAAGGAACTGTTTAATTCAATAACAAAAGGAAGGATTATTCAACATAGAAACATAATGGAACTAAGAAAGAACTACTGGGGCGGGTGGGTTGAATTGATGGCAAGTGTCTGGCAGGTGAGTAGAAGGAAGGCAATCGGGAAAAAAAAACCTAAAGGGAATGGAACTCCAATTTCAATAGGGTTCATTTAGGATAATTCATTCTTATGGGCTCTTCAGCTAAAGTTACCTACCCCACAGAGCTGCACAGCGTGACATTTGAAACACGAAAGCGTCACCTTGTTGAGTAGTTTAATGCCTTGAAGTTTCGTGTCTCGACGGGATATAGCAAGGATGGCTGTCAGGGTTGAACGGTCTTGCAATGAAAGCTCACCTACCGTTATAACAATTATTCGTTTACAAGGCTTTTATGGTAATTTGGTTTGTTCGCCCGTCAGCCAAGAAGATGAAAGTGAATCCTGTCCGTGGTTCCCATTTATAGGGCCAGTGAAGTTGGTTTACAGATCACACCCGAGAAGGTGACACTTATTTTAGGGGTAAACTGGTTTCTAGATGAGGAGACAAAACCTCACCCTCATTAGAGGGCAGACGATTGAAACACAAAAGCTGAGTATATTAATATTTTTAAACAACACACATTATTAACAAGTGACATGAGTCGTAATTATTCATACATACTCTTTAAGCTATTAATTACAATAAAAAACGTATTGTTATCAGACTTTATTGTAACCCACAACAGATTTCGGTCTTTCTGGTCCGCAGCCAACATAAAAAAGAGAAAAAGAAGAATGGAGTACAGACGCTCCCCTACATGAGACTTTTCGACTTACGATAAACGGTAGATACAAATATTTTTTTCGGGATGTCGAAAAATATCTGGACATTGCTGTAAGTTAGATTTTGGATTGTGTGCACCTTTTTCAGAGTACAGGACATTTTTGGAGTGCTTCTTCCCGCCGCGACCGGCGTGTGGTGGCTCTGTGAGAGGTCACCGAGCATCTACCCGAAGACGGAATCCGCTTCCTAGTTCGTGTATAAACATTCTGAACTGTATCTCCAGCGTGCTAAGAACTTTGACATTTTTATTGTTTAATATCTTGTGCATCCATTCAATATGGTTGTCGTAAAGTGTAAAGAAGCGGCGAGCCGTTTCTTTTGAAATGAAAGTGGAATAAGAAAGCTTAATGCGGTTGAGAAAATGGTTGGATTGCTTTTTTTCGGCCACTCTCTAACACGGAGTAGGACCTCTTCCAAAAGTCAGTATGAAATGTTTATTTTTGAGTACAAAACAATACAGGTTACTTATATAAACCTTAAACATACAAAATATAAGCATTGAAGCAACTTACAAACTAATTCAACGGAACCTATCTCGTTCGTAAGTAGGGCAGTGTCTGTAGTCGATGTTGTGCTGCATTGTATCATTAACAGAAAAACAACAACAACAAAAACTTGGCTCCAGGCTGTAAACATTTAGAAAGGAGTGTCTAGAGCCAATTTGAGTAAGAAAACCTGTACACAACTTTGGGAATTTTCAATTATAGATTTTTTTTGTATCAAAGATTCGCATTCTTTTAATCATAAGCATTCCATTCATGCAAAAACAATAACACATGACGAAACATATTTTCATGAAACAGCAGTTAAGTAGTAAATCATGTAAATAAATAAAAGAATAAACTCAATGGGATATTTCAAGAGGGTGAAGAGGCACAAGGTCAAGTGCCACCTTGTGTCTATCTGTGATTAACACAGCTTTCTCCGCAATTTACATTGCTGTATTTTAGTGGCGGGCCGTGCATTTCACATCAAGGCCTTTAGTGATGGCCTTTAGGTATATGTTGTTCACAAACAAACCTACTCTATGAGACGGCTCTTAGAAGTGAACCACAGGAACCGGCAACCTTTAAATTTGTTGAGTATAAAACAAATGTATTTTATGAAATTTTTCTGTCAATATTTAAATTGATTGTTCTTGTTTTTTTTTTTTATAATTTGTTTTACATAAAAAGTGATATTTCTACTTGTATCTCCTAGTTTATTTATTTTTAACCTGAAATTTCAATATTTTTCTTAAACATTTTGTTGTGTGTTTTTCAAAGATTCTGAGTTACTTGACATTCAAGTTTATTGGTATAAAATATTTCAAACTTCAATGAGTCAAAAGTTAACTATTGAGTGAAAAAATAAATGCTATTATATTTTAGTAAAATCATGGATTTTAGAATTTGGTGCAATTCTGCTCTTTAGCTTAAGTTTCCTTACTTCCGGTAAAAAGCTGTTGTGACGCCAACTCGAAATTGGAACGATGAACGATCGACACCCATGCTATAATGTCCTTCAGCATTGTTGCTGAAGCCTCCTGGGATTCTAAGATTACTAAGCCTCGCAACAAGTAAGGGCTAAAATATGATTGGTTAAATGCCTAAATATGAAAGTGCACATCTGCAAGCAGCACAACCAGGTGGAAAGCAATGAACCGAAGCTGACAGACGATTCGGGATTATTCAATAAGAAACAATGAACAAAATATAATTTTGTCACATGTTTCAGTTTTTTTCCTTTTTTTAGGCCAGAAGAAAAGGCCTTGCAGGCCCCGACGGCACAACACTGCCAATTTCGTTTTGGACAAATGTAGGTAAAAATCTATTTTAATCTGACATTGAACAACCTTTTGGAACATTTCAGATTTAACATTTCACCGTCTTCAATTTTCAAATGCTTGAGACTTTATGAATGTGACTCTTCCAAATTGATCAAAACCATTTGCCGAACAAACAACTTCTTATGGAACCATTAAGGCTTCCCACCACATTAGTGTGTTTATAACATATCCGTGTTTTTCCGGGGGAGGCTGTTTCTTTCTATTCCAATCTTACTTGCTCTGATTGTCTTTTACAGCCACCGCCCCCGAGGGAAAGAAGCCGTCATATTGTTTCTCCTTCCAGCAGATGCTCTCCTGCCATAATCCGGCTACCACTGAGCCAGTGTTATTAGGCGTTTGTTTTTGCAGCAGTTGTTGGGTGAAATGACCAGAAAGGTTAAGAGTGTGAGAGCAAGGCAGAGGATTTGTGCACTGAGGATGTTTTTGTTTTTTACTGATAAGGTCGCCGCAGTATTTAAAATCTGTGTTGGGAAGGTAGTTGAGTGTGTAGTTTCACTGCAAAATAAACATGTTTGAGGGGGGTTTATTTTATTAGAAACACGTCTTTTGTTTTCAATTCTTAGGCAGAGAAAATACCAACACTAAAGCAATGACTGGTGTCCTTAGATGGGGGAGGGAAAAAAAGGATGCCAGATCCATGTGGTACAATGTTCAAGGATTACATCATTGTTCTGTTGGTGTGGAGCTGAAGATAAAGAGTCGGTCTGCCACCTAGTGTGTAAATATAAAACATCCACCCAGAGATGTGAAACAGCAATGGTAAAACAAAGATCACTGCAGTTGCCACTGCATATATTATCACAAGCCATCTTCATTAATAAGCAGTGATGACTGTTGAGTTTTGAGGGCATAGAATTAGAGTTTAGTCCAGAGCTCTAACACGTCACTGCTTTTGACTGAAGATACTCGGTGTTTGCCAAGATGACATTTATATCTGCTATCCTGCTGCCTTTCAGTGCTTGCGTTTTCCTGACATAGGGATTAACAGAATTCTCAAAAGGTGACTGTGGAGTTTGAAGAGAGAAATTGTGAGAAATGCTTGTTTCCAATTCAAATGCATCATGTTAGACATTTGAATCAAAGTGATAAAACTGACAATAACGAGGTTAATATTCCACTTTCCAGAGATATTTTTTATATTGTCAACCTGGGACTGGTCCATTGAAATGTACTAGCGAGAAAAAGGACATTCTGGACAATACTTGAAAGGAATTGCACCTCTCTAAACTTGTTTTGACCAATCACAGCAATAGATAAAGACTAAGATAAAGATTGTTACAGGTAGCTAATAATACGGTGATTGACCATAGCATAGGTGCTCATTCTTTTTCATCGTGCGTGCTTTGTACAAAATGACCATGTCAAAATGATTTTCTTTGGTAATTTAGTGCAATGACAGAGACACTGCCATGTTTCTAAATAAGGTCTTCTTTGGCTGACCTAAAAACCATCCGTGGTGGACTGCATTACCTCAACATTATAATGATATTAAGATTCTCATATAAAACATAGTGGCCATAATAACATACTATTTGGAAACACTACAAAGTATACAAATGCAGATTCAACAAGATAGATGTATAGACGGACGGACTGACAGACATTTTGGCTCAGAATTTCTCAGTTTAATCACATTACCCTGATTTTAGCTAACCTGCATTGGCTCCCTGTTGGATGGGATTTTAAGGTTTTGTTGGTAGTATACAAAATCATGCATGGACTTGCTCCCTCATATCTTTCAGATTTAATTCCCCCCTATGTTCTGGTCCAGAGCCTTAGCTCTGAAAATGCTGGTCCCAAGAGCTAAGAAGATATCCGCAGGTTCGAGAGTGTTCTCCATTCGGGCCCTGGTGCTGTGGAATGCTCTATCCCCATAGATTCGATCTGCAACCTCAGTGGAAATGTTTAAATCTAAGCTTAAAAGACACTTCTATTCTATGGCATATGAATAACCTATCTTTTATGTTGATAATATCTGTGTAATATTTGCCCTCATGAAGGTTTTAGATCAGGGGATGGTGTAATAATAGTCCGTGGTTTGCAATAATCTGTGGTCTGTGCAGCCCTTTTAGACTCTTTGTGATTAAAGGCTATACAAATAAACGTGACATGACTTGACTCAGAAGATTTTTCCTACTTTAACATATGTTATATTGTTTCTTCAATAAACTAAACTGAAATAAAATCAAACTTATGATAGGAAAAATTGTTTTATTTGTATATATTGAAAGATTTGGTTCATTTGAATAAATATTTTATATATATAATGAAAAAATCATACTGGTAAAATCCTAGAAACATACATTTGGCTTATTTTACGGATACTTTTTCCTACTTCATTAGAAAAAAACAAGCTAAACATTTTGAAAAGAACCACATGAAATGAGGAAACTTTTCTGCCAGATGTATACATTTATGTTTTTTTTTTTTAGATCAATGTTTTGAACTAATGCTTGTTTATTGGCTTTTCCGGCATAATAAACTGCACAGTTTCATTGTTTGGAAGGCAAATGAGACATTCAATCTCTCATTCCTGTAGGTAGAATCCATCTTTGGATAAAGAGGTCCTTCTGATGACAGTGTGTATTTGCAGCAGCAATTCAGACAATGCCTCCTAAAACTGCAAAACACTTTTATTAATGACCTTATAACAGCAGTTGTAAACTTCATACAAGCTTCTTGTTATCCGCAAACACTCTCCTGGCACTACAATATTGTGTACTCACAGTTCCCAAACTGAAAAGAGCCTGACAAAAGGATGTGGGAGATGCTGTACAGACGCTCCCATACTTATGACCATGACTTACGCAAAACGGTAGATACGAACATTTTATTCGGGATGTCGACAAATATACGGACTTTGCTGTACGTTAGATTTTGTATTTTGTGCACCTTTTTTTAGAGTACAGGACAGTACTGAATGCTTCTTTCCGCCGCGTGGCGGTGTCAAAGGTCAAAAAGCATCCACCCCGAAGAAGAAATCTGGCTTCTACTTCTTGCTTCGTGTCTAATCATAACAACGTGTTCTGTATCGCTAGCATGCTAAAAACGTCAACATTTTTATAGTTTGATATTCTGTGCATCCATTCAATATGGCTAGTGTAAAGTCTAAAGTAGAGGCGAGCCGTTTCTTTTGAAACTGTAAGGTTTCCGTTTTGTTAGACTGAAATCTGACTCCGGAGACACTTCAAGTGTTTTGTCAAAACCCCTATAGTTGGAGCAAGTTCAGAAGTCGGGGAGCCAGGCGACGAGTATAGTCCACAGTGCTGATTTATTCAGCCTATAAAAGAGTTGAAAAGATATCTGGGTCTTCTACCGCGTCAATAGCAATTGTGGAGTAGAAGACAAAGGAGCCGACCAAAGTTGCCCAGTTTTATAAAACATCGAGATGAAATGTGTACGCCCTATGACTAAGCTGCTGCTGATTGGTCCACGTTGTTGCTGAGGCAGACAGGTCCCAGTATATTTCCAGGATGGGCAGCGCGCGTTACAAAGCAGACAGGAGGGGTGATGGGTCACCGTTATCTGCTCAGAATGTAGCAACAAACACATTCCAACCGCAAAGCGTGGTTTACTACACAATTCTGCCAGAGTTCGCACTCGAAAGCTGGAGTCCAACTGAGGACAAGTATATTTGAGCATATGATAATATGATAAGATAAAACAGCGTATAAAAGCGGATTAAGAAAGCTTGATGCGGTTGAGAAAGAGTTCGCTTTTTTGCCCACTTTTTACCACGCAGGTGGACCTCTTGAAGCGCATCTCCCAAAAGTAAGTTAAATTCAACTTTATTTATCATTATGGAGCATATTATTTTATGAAATATTTATTTTTTAGGACAAAACAACATAGGCTACCTATACAAGCCTTAAACATACTTATACAAACCATAAACATACAAAACATAGCACTGAAGCAACTTACAAACAAATTCAACTTACGAACGATCGTCAGGGACCTAACTCGTTCGTAGGTTGGGCAACATCTGTATTACGGTATTACTTGTTTTAATCCTATTTGGTGTCTTCTGGCCTCTTTCCAGTTTAAATGAGTTACTACAAGAAAAAGTACATTTAAATATGGAATAATATCTCGCTTAACATCCAAATTGAATAAAACACTATTGTAAAATATGAATAGGATGATGTATAAGGAGAAGTCAACCAATGGTTTAATTGTAATTCAGGTCATATGGAGTACTCCGGTGAAGATGAGCACATTTCGAGAGTGGAGAATCCCAGAGGCAAGTAACTCCATTTATATTCCAAACTCATCACGATCATGTACTGACCTTGAATAGTCTTGTTTGCCAAAATGAAAAATAAATGCCCAATAAAACACAGTAATGGTCTGTTCTTATTTAACGCTCATGGCTACAGAACATATTGCAAGCATAATTCTTATTCAGTTGTAACTCTAGAAAAATATGTTGTAAATTACAGGAAAGTAAAATTAAGTATAAATGCTGATTTTTCTTACCATGTCGGCATCTCTGGTGACCCGCACGTTGCCACACTGGTCAACCTTTTGAAATGTCAGCGAACTAACACCGATTAATTAAATATATTCCTCCTGGTGGTGTCAAACACCATTAGCCTTAATCCCATTGCTGATTGAATTGCTCTTGAAAAGGCAAACAAATCTATAAACTTCGAGGCAGCCATCATCAATCTCTCTCAGTTGGTGACTCTGCTACTCTTTGCAAGTGTCTCGCAATGTATATTGTTTATATGTTATATATGTATATACAGTTTAGGGCGTGTTACTAAAAAACAGTAATCAAAAGTTACTAGTTACTTTGTTCAATGAGTAATCCATTACCCCCAGATTACTGACACCAAAAAGATGCTATCTAGTTACAAATTACCGTTTGCACTTGCACAAAAGCCCAGCCTTTTAAAGTAATATCCACACAAATAAAGACATTTAAAAGAAAATACACCAACCTGTAGAAACAGTGAACACTCATATTACTTGACATGTGCAATCTTAAGATTTGCGAACCAACATTTAGCACACTTTATATCCATTTTGTCTCTGGGCTTGAAACCTCTCTATTTTTTTCCAGGCATGGTGTATTTCAAAAATAATGTTACAAAAATCAAATGTCATAAATTTGGCACACTTCTATTGTGAATTCTTTGTTCACGTTTGCCACATTAACGTGTTATTGGTTTATTGTTCCTGTACATGCCAAACCCCACTTCCCAAGTGCTACTATTTGCTGCTGGTGACACACAGCCAAATACATGTTTTTAAGATCCCCTTTAATTTCAGTAGTTTATTTTATAGTTGTTAATTTGGCTTGGATGTGATCATATACAGTAAGTAGAACTCTAGAGAAAAAACTCAGCATTTTTTTTTTTACTTTAGACAGCGTCGCCACAACTGTGTTCAGTTGTAATCTGTCAGTAAGTATAAACGATCAAAAGGAAGAATTATTATTATTATTATTATTATTATTATTATCATTATTATCATTGTTGTATTTTAAGTGTGAATAATGCAGCAGTATTTAGCAATAGGGAAACACAGTAATTCATGATCACCACTTGATAAGAAGGGAAACATTGCAGTAGCGCACCATGTAGTGACAGTGAAACTACCACATTTTATCTATTTTAAAGTAATTGCATTCGAGGAACGCATTGTACTGTATTGTACTTTATGGCTGGTTGGTTGGTTGGTTGGTTGGTTGGTTGGTTGTTTGGTTGTTTGATCGGTTGGTTGGTTGGTTGGTTGCTTGCTTGCTTGGTTGGTTGCTTGGTTGTTTGCTTGGATCCCTAAACTATTAGGGTCGTGAATAAAAAATACAAATATATGGAGATATATCTTACTCATTCCGACAGTCCCAGTAGAAACTTGCAGGCAAAACAAATTTCAACTTCCTTGAGAGGGCGTTTCAAGTCATTTCATATATTTACAAATGTATTACTCCACAAATATTGAGGGGAAAAAAAGATATTTTATGTCAGGTTTGGTCTGGTAATGGAATCAATAGTTGTTTTTTGTAATATGATATTTTACACCAGTAGGGGTCACTATATCATACACACTGGGGCTTCAAAAACAGATGAACAATTGAAAAGATCTGTGGCTCTCAGTTGTCTGTGTTAAACTAGGCAGAAAATGACCTTGCAGAAACATTGTTTTGAGTGATAGCAACAGCGTGTCGCTTGGAGTCAGCTACATGCATAATCTGTTTTCAGGGCCGACTTGTACCGCACATTAAATGTGAACGTGAATAAAAGCTGCAGCCACGAGCCCCAAGAAGAAAGGGCAATGCATCACTGGTAATTACATAGTATATGGTATCCATAATTCCAGGTAAATGGTTTCTAAACCACTAAATATGTTTAACGTCTTGAAATGTGCGTGAACACAGCACATATTTGCCCTCAAAAACACTCAAATATCATAGATTCTCTCCATACATTCAACAAATCCTTTATTGAACATGACAAAAAAATAATGATAATTCAGCTTTCAAAATCAATCTTACCTTATTGATTGGTTTGTCTTAACAAATCCTTTATTGAACATGACAAAAAAATAATGATAATTCAGCTTTCAAAATCAATCTTACCTTATTGATTGGTTTGTCTTAGATTCAGGTGGTGCTGTTTTCTCTTATTTCCTTATGTTCTCATTCTATGTCCAAGAATGAAGACAAATTAATCGGTGAGTTGCTAATAGACCATTATTTTGGATTTGGATATTTCAAATAGTTTATTTAGGTTATTCATTTTGATCACTCGACTCAAAATCAGCAGAGCAATTAAATAACCTATCTTTAAAATATTTTACTTAAAAGCAGCAGATCTCATCTCATCTCATCAGCCGTACCGCTTATCCTCATCAGGGTCGCCGGGGGGCTGGAGCCCATCCCAGCCATCTCCGGGCAGTGGGCAGGGGACACCCTGAACTCGTTGCCAGCCAATCGCAGGGCACACAGGGACAGACAACTCATTCGCTCATTCACACCTAGGGACAATTTGGACCGGCCAATTCACCTGAAATGCATGTTTTTGGAACGTGGGAGGAAACCGGAGTGCCCGGAGGAAACCCACGCAAGCACGGGGAGAACATACAAACTCCGCACAGGAAGTCTGGAGCTGGATTTGAACCCACAACAGGTTCCCATGACATGAACTGTGCCGCACAAGCGCTAACCACTGCACCGCCGTGCTGCCCAGCAGCAGATCTGATACTAAAAATATCGGCCCCAGGATTGAACCTTGCAGAATAGCAAAGATTCGGTTAAAGGGACAGTGTGTATCATTTGACACTATTATTTGATGTTTCTATATGGTGCAGTGCAGCAGAAAATTATTGCTGAAAAGCACAAGGAAGAATACAAATGACAGAGACTAAAAGTGACCAAAGCGCCCCATTTTACTTTTGATTTCTTTGCCCAGCTTTTTTTTAGATTTTCGGGTACCCATGCCAGACAATATTGAGAGCCCCCCTTACATGAGGCTATGTTAGTCAATATATATGCTCGTATTTTTGAAATACATGTTTACAGACACTGCCCTACTTACGAACGAGACAATCGTTTGTACGTTGAATTTGTTCGCAAGTTCCTTCAGTACTACATTTTGTATGTTTACATAAGTATGTTTAAAGCTTGTATAAGTAACCTGTATTGTTCTATACTAAAAAATAAACATTTCATAAAATAATATGCTCTATAAAGATAAATAAAGTTGAGTTTAACTTACTTCTGGGAGGTGCACTTCAGAGGTCCTCCTTCGTGGTAAAAAGGGGCCGAAAAAAAGTGATTCAACCATTTTTTTCTCAACCGCATCAAGCTTTCTCATTCCCCTTTATTCACCTCTCATTTACACTCTTCACCACAGGCGTCAAACAGGCGGCCTGCGGACCAAATCAGGCCCGCTAAGGGATTGAATCCGGCACGTGAGACAACACTCAGAGAAGTGCAAGAAGAAAACAAGCTGCAGGTTGAAATATGTCAACTCGATGTTGCCAATGAAAGGCGCCTCGAACAAAGACTCTGTACTTGTATTTCTCTCTCTCTCTCTCTCTCTCTCTCTCTCTCTCTCTCTCTCTCTCTCTCTCTCTCTCTCTCTCTCTCTCTCCCTCATTTCCACCCCTTTTCTCCCACTCTCTGTCTATGTCTTTTTCACTCTCTGTGTCTCTCTTTTTCTCTTCCTTTGTTGCTCTTTGTCTCTTTCTCCCTCTGTGTCTTTTTCACTTATTTTGCTCTTACGTCCTTTTTTCCTTTTCTCTCTTTTGTCTTTCTCTCTTCCTACCCTTTGCGCTTTATTTTCACTTTTCTCTCTTTCTGTCTTTCTATTTCTCTTTGGATTTCTTTCTTCCATTCCCTTTCTTTCCCTTTCTCTCACGACTTCTCTTTTTATCTATTTTGTTTCTCATGCTCTCTCGCTCTCTCTCTTTCTTTGTCCCGCCCTCTCTCCTTTTCCCTCCCTCTTTCTCTTATTTCTTCATCTCTCTTTTTCTTTCTCTTTAATCTACTAGTTCGCCCCAGACAGAATGGTTGTTCTATCGTGTGGCCCCCGAATTGAAATGAGTTTGACACCCCTGCTCTACACCAACCATATTGAATAGATTTACGAAATATTAAACAATAGAAATGTCAAAGTTGGAGATAGTGTAAGTGTAGAAAGTGAGGTGCCTATGAAAGATGTCAGTAGGGTGACAAATGTCATGAGAGTTGGTGCGAGGGTGTAGGGGAGCACGAAAGTTTAGTTTTGGACAGTGTTTGGTGTGTTGAAAAAAAAAACTGGTGCTACAGGTTGCCGCTCTCCAAAGAGACCATAAGTGTTTCTGAGTATTTTTTCATGAACGAGGAATAATCCATTACCCACACAAAACGGCACGCTATATTGGTGGCAGTAGCGGGATTACGGGCATGTGAAGGAGGGATGTTTAAACACGAAGTAGGGAGATGAAGCTGATTTTTTTCCTTCCGGGTGGATGCTTGGTGACCTCTGAAAGCGGCACATGCCAGTAGTGGCGGAAAGAAGCGCTACAGTAGTGTCCTGTAAACGGAAAAATGTGCAGACAATACAAAATCCAACTTACAGCAATGTCTGGATATTTTTTAACATCCCGAATTTTTTTTTTGTATCTACCGTTTTACGTAAGTCAAATGGTCGTAAGCAGGGGAGCGTTTGTATGTGATAGATGTTTTATTAATTAACTAATTAACTGCTTATGAGCTAGTTCAGGGCAAACTACTAAATCAATTATCTTATTTAATTAAGCTGATTAACAGGACACTGTGTAATATTTGACCGCACGATGTAGCCGTGTTGTGTAGTGTTCTGAGTTTAAACCAGAAGCTAGTTCTACAAGGAACAGGGATGAATACAAACTACGGAGACTCAGTGACCAAACCGTACCATTTTCCTTTTTATCTTTTTTGTTTTCTTTGCTGAGCGTTTTACAAGGGTTTTTGGAGTACCCGCAGCAGAAAGATGGTGGACAGTCATGTCAGCTCCCTCTAGGTGAGCATCATGTTATTTATAATCACTACAGATTCTTCACCATATGATTTTTTTTTCTAAAAAAAAAAACATATCTATATGCTAGTTTGGTTATGGTAATTATTCAAGTCAATAGGCTTTTGTTCTTTAATGAATGAAGATTTTATCTTTCCAATAGTAAATGCTAAACAATACACATGTCCCTTTAAGATTGTGATGCAAAAAAGATGTAAATTAAAAAAGGTAAAAGTAAGAATCTTACACGTAATTTGGCCAATTTCAATCATTATTTCCTAATCAAAATCATTTTAAAAAGTAATCAAATATTTTTTTTTTTAAACAAGTGTTCACTCAGGCAGCTAATTTGAAATAATTTTAAGATTTGACTTCTCTTTTAATTTTTCTAAAAGAACAAAGGAAAAATATAGTGAAACTTGATAAACAGGTAAGAAGATACTAAATCCAAATTACAGCAAAATGATCAACAAAACAAAAATTATCTTTATTACCTGCTGATCCTCAAGGACCACAAATAAACAGAGTAAGTCAATTCAGGTAAAATGATAAAATGTAACCTAAAACGAGACAGAAATTCATTTTTAACATTATTGTTGGCCATTGTGCTTTTGAAATAATTTTATGAATAAAGTATGCCTTTGCTAATAAAAATGTCGCCGATAGGTTTATTCTGTTTTTAAGAATGGACACCTAGAAAGGAAATTTCATAGGATGCCAGTTCCTCGTTTTAACTACTATTGTACACTATTGTTTTTGTTTTGTTTTGTTTTGTTTTTCCTACACACTTTAGGGCTGATCAGCCTTTTGTAGTATTGAAGGTTTAATAAAAAGAGATGCCAAACGGGAGAGCCTTATAACAGGGAATGGAATTCTGTAATCCGAAGGCTTCTCTTCTTAGTCTCCTTGCAAATTCAATATCCATTGATGCCTTATCTCCTTCTTCCGAGTATCTAATACAGTTTTAACTTAACATTTAGGAAACAATGGTTTATATTTGATAAGATTGTTTTATTTTTAAGCCAGTTCCTTTTTTTGACTATCATTGCGAGCAGTTGTTGGTTGTTTTGACCGTTACATCATTGTTGCTTTCTGCCAATCATGTTGCTGCCTTAAGGGCTGATCAAATTTTGTAACATTGAATGGGCCTTAGAACAGGGAATGTATTTCTCTTACCTGAAAGCTTCTTTCCATTGATGCCTTCTCTCCTTCTTTTGAGTGTTTACTAAAGTTTAAACTTAACTGTTGGGGTACACTGGTTTATGTTCCATAATTTTATTCTTTTTTTAATACTAGACACCTGCAAAGGAGTTCAGTTCATTATTTTGATTATAATCCATTGTTTACTTCATTGTCATTTTCCGCCAATATTGTTGTTCTTTGGTATCCACACCCTTAAGGGCGGATCTGCTATTGTAACCTAGGAGATTTAATAGGACGAAAGGGATAGGAACATATTTTGAATTTGACGTTGTGAGGGTTTTTTGGACAGTCCTCTCCTGTTCCTCTTTCAAGTTAAAAACAAAAAAAAAATCATTGATGTCTTATTTCTTATTTTTAATGTCTGCAAAACTATAAACTTATCAAGGTTATAAAAGGACGGTTGGCTTTAGAAATGTAACAAATTATGTCTGTTGTTCTGTTCAAATCAAGAAAATAATGTCTCACATCTGATATAAGCCCCCACACATCAAATGAACCTGAGCGTTTCCACAGATGCTCACAATGCTCTGCAGGGCCTCAGCTGAGTGCTCGTCACCCACGTGACAACAGAACCTCACCTAAACTTAATTGACCTTTTGGTGGCTTGTTGGACTCAAGATAAGTCTTTTCTCCATAAACAAATGACTCTTTGACATACATTGACAAGACATCCCCACAGATTACTGGAATGTATATCATTGTACTAGTGAAGTAATGTCTTTCCTGACTAAATTTGACAAATATTTTGGAACGTAAAGATGGTGTCATCTGAAAATATTTGACTCAGATTTGAGTGTCAAATGTAGTCAAATCCTACAATGCTCTGACACTGAATAAAACATTTCTGCGTGAGGCTTGCTTGTAAGAAAGCTACTGTATGGAGTACCAGCATCATTTTAATATGGACATTAATGAAGATTCTGCATTATGTATAAAACTTTGTTTGGATTGCACCTTTGTAAAAAAAGCTTTCCCTCGATTTTAATTGGGCCTTTACAAAGAATGACTCATTAGTAAACAGCACACTTAACCTTATATTGAATAGAATAGAATAGAAGAGTAGAATAGAATAGAATAGAATAGAATAGAATAGAATAGAATAGAATAGAATAGAATAGAATAGAATAGAATAGAATAGAATAGGGGCAGCATGGTGGCGCAGTGGTTAGCGCTTGTGCGGCACAGTTCATGTCATGGGAACCTGTCGTGGGTTCAAATCCAGCTCCAGACTTCCTGTGCGGAGTTTGTATGTTCTCCCCGTGCTTGCGTGGGTTTCCTCCGGGCACTCCGGTTTCCTCCCACGTTCCAAAAACATGCATTTCAGGTGAATTGGCCGGTCCAAATTGTCCCTAGGTGTGAATGAGCGAATGAGTTGTCTGTCCCTTTGTGCCCTGCGATTGGCTGGCAACCAGTTCAGGGTGTCCCCTGCCCACTGCCCGGAGATGGCTGGGATGGGCTCCAGCCCCCCCGCGACCCTAATGAGGATAAGCGGTACGGCTGATGAGATGAGATGAGATGAGAATAGAATAGAATAGAATTGATTTGAATCGAATTAAATTGAAATGAATTGAAATGAATTAAAAGGAAATCATTCAAATTGAATTGAATTGTCACTGATTATACATCATATTTTTATTCTCCCGAAGTTGGCTTTTTTTTCAATTGTTATTTTTTTACCTCTTTACATTATTTTTTTTATTTTAAAGAAAACACTGACCTCTAGTGGTTGTTCAATAATCAAAATATTAAATTTTGTCATAAATGCTTCGTTTTGCGATCATATCTTGCATTTCTTTATTCCTTAATCAATAAACCAAATAATCTGTTCATGGATAACATGCTCCGACCATTGTGTTTGCTTTGCATGGGAAATAAATGTTGTGGATAAAATATATCTCTATTTCCTATTCAGAAGGACCAAATAGCACAATTATGAATAAACTACATTGCACAATAAGTATACGACAATCAAAATGATTTATATTCTATTAATTCCTGAATATTAAATAAACTTTATCAAATAATCTAATTAATTTATTAAATTATGCATCGTAGAAATAAATATGGACTTATATCAATTGGTATATCTATAAGGTGGGATGAAATTGTTCTATTACGTGTGCAGATTTCAATGAATCATTATTATAAACCGGCCATCATCGCTACTTTTTAAACTGATTCCGGTATTTTTTTATATGGAAAGGTAATTTATAGGTACAATTATGTTTGTATACTAATACTATTAGTACTACACTATAGATAAAATAACTACAGATACGTAACTAAATTAAAAACAGTCTCAGAAAAGACAATTTACAGTCTGTGCAGCAGAGGGCAGTATTCCTCTTTCTATCAACCCTTCCATCCTTAATCTTCCTCATTGCAGGAATAAATTTGGCCGCAGGTTTTATATAGATCGCATTTAATTTCTTCCAATAAAACAGCTTCTGAGCTTCTGACAGTCGAAAGTCGAAATTAATTGATGCAGGAAGCAATTGAAGGCTGCACATAGCAGTGTTTGTTCTCCCATCACCACTTCTCATTAGAAATTCCCTGATCTAATTATGTGCACGATTGATCAGTCGAACCATTTTTGCTCTGTCTTCATTAATTGCTAATTGAAAGACACAGAAAAAGCAGTGAAACTGCCCTGTGGACCCCAAAGGAGGGAACCATGCATTTTCTTTATGCTAACAGATTAAAACGCTGCAATAGAAACGTTTAAAATGTCAAGGTGGCCTAGACCACCTTTTTACTCAATCATTTATAAATACTTTATTTAATCAGAAGCAATGTATGAATCATTAACTTACAAAATATGTGGCTGATGAACAAAATAGTGTAATTTTCATATAAACCTAACCTGTTACCAGTATTAGGTTACGAAGGAACCTCTTCTAAATGCAATAACTTTTCTCGGCACTGCATTTCTAGTACAATTTAGTAACTAAAGTGTCGTTCCGACATCGTGCCTTATTCTGCTACTTATTAAATGCAGATAAGGAATCACAACTTGCTCTGATTGCTAACTGTTCCCTCTTCGATCACGATACAGCATACAATCTGTTCCACAATCAAAGTTAAAAAAACATGCAATCCTCAATCCACCAGCAACGCCAAAACAGTGGAGGGCGTGTTTATATTTACTTAAAAAATACAAATAATACAGTAATTGTGGCGTGGTCTCAAGGGCAGAGTATGAGAGCGCTGAATTTCTCTTTACATTCTCCTTACTGTATATACTTGGATCTAAGCCTTATTTACAAGTACGCGGTGTACATGAAGTATATCAGCTTTTACCATGGATTTATATTTTTTGTGCGAACTACAAGTTCAAACTAATTTCAATTACTTTTAACTCATAACAAGAAGTTAATCCTAATTTTTGAAATGATTGTCAAAAACAGCTATTGATTTGGCTGATAACAAGAATGATGTGCGAACGATAGAGAGCAGAAGACTGGAGTTGCAATTGTCTGTTGACTTTTTGTAACGCCTCAGAAAAGGTATTGGAAACTTGCTTTGGAATGTCAAAAAAAACACATTGCAACAATTATCAGATTTTAGATTTGTGTCAATCTCAAAGGCGTCCAGTATATATTCTGCTAATAAACAAAAAGTGAATAAGGTATTTGCCTGCTAAACCTAGCATGATGGGCCACATTTGGCAGCAATGATATATCTTGATAAAGAGTCAAAACAATGTGAAGGAATTTTGACCCACTCTTCTTTGCAAAACTGTATTGAATTTGCTGTATTGGAGGATTTTCTAGCATGAACTGCCCGTTTAGGGTCAGACCACAGCATCACTAGGATTTAAATCCCATCTCTGACTTGGCCACTCCAGAACCTTCCTTTTATTTAAGCCATTCTGAAGTGGGCTTGCTGGTGTCTTTCGGATTATCCGCCTGCTGCATGGTCCAAAAAAGCTTGAGTTTGAGGGCACAGACTGGTAGACAGACGTTCTCTTTCAGGATCCTCTGGTCGGAACCAAAATGAATAATTTTGTCACCTACAGCAAGCTGTCCAGGTCCTGGGGCTGAAAAGCAGCCAAGTTAGGATCTCTGTTCATGACTCCATTATAAAAAAATACACTCGCCAAAATGGTATCTATGGGAACGATTCCAAGCAAAAACCATTGCTGTCACAAAAGAACACAAAGGCTCCTCTCAGATTTCCCAAACACCATCTTGATTATCCTAAAGACTTTTGGAGAAATATTTCTGTGTTAAAAAATGAGCTTTTTGGAAGGGTTACAGCCTGTTACATGTGGCACTGAAATGGCACAGCATTGGACAAAAAGAACATGATGCCAACAGTAAAGCTTGGTGGTGGCAGTGTGATGCTCTGGGCCTGCTTTGCTGCCTGAGGACAAAGACAACTTGCTGTGGTTGACGGAAAAATGAATTCTTGTGTTGACCAGAAGATCCTGAAGGAGAACATCCGTCTATCAGTTTTTGCCCTCAAACGCAAGCAGCCTTGGATCATGCAGTAGGACAACGATCCGAAACATTCGCGCAAATGGACCTCCGAATGGCTCATAAAAACAAAGTTTCTGGGGTTTTTAAGTCAAAGTCCGCATTTAAATCCAATTGAGATGTGGGTGTGTGACCTTAAACAGGCAGTTCATGCTAGAAAACCCTCCAATATGGTACATTTTAAACCATTTTGCAAAGAAGAGTGGGACAAAATTCCTCCAGAGCCTTGTGAACGACTCATCAACAATTATCGGAAACTTTGCTGCCAAAGGTGACCCAACATGCTACTAGTATAGGTTTAGGGGGCAATTACTTTAGGTCCACCTAGGTTTTGATTTTTTGTGCCTTGAAGATTAAATCAACAATTCAAAACTGCATTTTGTCTTTCCTTTGGTTGTCTCTGTGAGACATTAAATTTGATTTGATGATCTAAAACCTTTGTGAGGAATAAATGTGCAAAAAAAAACAACAACACATAAATGAGGAAGGGGGTACATACCTTTTCATGACACTGTATGGAGGGATGTAATTTTTTTATTGACCAAAACTTTAGGGTCATAATGACAAAAGAGAACGGTGAACAGGCTCATGTGACACCATAGAAGGAAATGGCCAAAGTGTTCTCAATTTTTCTCAAATTTCACATCTCCGAGTTCTTACTTTGGTTTCCAGGGCTTTACCTATTTACTGTAATGGCTGTACTTAAAGTTATTTCAAGGGAACGTTTTTTGCACTGTGACACAAGCTGTATTTCGACAAATGTGTTTTTCCCCTTAGGTTTATGTGTCATTTTTTTCAACTTTGTGGAAAAAAAATTGGTGGAATATTGAAATATGTCACTGCATTTTTATTCATATTGTATGAGTTTTCCAGGACTTTACTTTTGATTATTCTAATAATAGTATTATCATTTCATTAATTTAGTCGTAATAGATACATTTTATAATTTATCCATAGGTCTTAATGTATTTCTGTTATTTTTTTACAACATGTTTATGTATTTTTAACATGATTATTTTTTCTCCATTTTTGGGGTTTACATGAATTATTTTGGGAGTCCGGGAACGGGATAATTGATTTTCAGTTATTTCTTGACTTGAACTGTCTTCATTGTCATAGACATCAACGTTGCGAAACATTGTAAGCAACAATATTGCACATAGAACTCCAGGGTAAACATGTACTAAAGACTTTATGGGGAAGCACTAGAAAAAAATATCAGGATGACAGGCGGAAGCAGATATTTACAATGTACTGCTTAGAGACTGGCCTGAGTTATAATAGTGCAATGTTCGTGGATGAAAAATAAGAGTGCATCGTAACAATATTACAATGAAAAGAAATGCAATAACATTTCACAGCAGCAAAAAAATAAACCACAGTTGTGTGCTCTTGTTTTGGGTGGGGGGGATTTTGTAAGGGTTATTGTTCTATATTCTTTATCAATTATCCATTATCCATTTTCGGTCAAATCATAATACACTACAAAGCCACGGGCCGAGACACTTGTACTCAGCCAAGAGGCCGAGTCAAGGTCCTAGCCACAGAGCCATGCAGCGATAAGTGCGAAAGCACCGTTCCCGGAGGTACTGCAATACCGGGCCGATGCCTGGAGTGGACAGAGCAAGCTCTTATTCCATCTCCGAATTGCAAAAAATGGGTAAGGGGCTGATTCAAGGTCCTGACCAATCCAGGTCCTACTCAGTTCAACAACCACAAACGGCATGGCCCTAAAAGGAATTTGTCTCTGACCCTGCACGTCTCAGTTTTGAGGGACCTGTTGTGCCTACCAGAAGAAAACAGGTCAAAGAGGGTTAATAAGTGTCTTTATAATGTAGATGGCATTGCTACGGTATTGGGGATGCGTCTGTGTTTGCCCTCCTGGAGTCAAGTATGACTTCCTTGGATTTGTATCTGTGTTAAGTAATAGTTTATTTTCCCAGCACCACTTTGTCAGCACCTCCATCTCCTTTCTGTATGCGGTCTCATCCCCTAAAGCGACAGGTCCCACCAGGTGGTGTTATCAGCAAACTTCTTTTGGGGATTTCATTCAAGATCTGAGAAATTTAAGGTTAAAGTTCGATATGGGAATTATTTAATCTAGATATGTAGAGGGGCCTTCGTATATGTTAAGTTACTCAATATAATGTAATTACCAGGACAGTGTGTCAAAGAGGTGTTATACTTTCCAAACAGTTTCCCACTTTTCTATATATTGTTGTTAAGTCAGACGACGTTTCTGTCCAACTTTGCCATCCTTCAAGATTCCCTTACTGTCGTGTTTTTGAATGCGCAGTTCTCGATAACCGAGCCAATTTGCTCATTAACTGGACAAGGTGTCAAAAGTATAGTCACAGTTTGCAATTCCATAAAACTGTATTTATTTATATAAAAGTGAACTATTGAGCTTTGAGAGTTGAAATACTAATCCTCAACTTGAGAGTCAAAGTCGTTTCATTATAATATATTATATGTGTTTCATTCATATTGTGAAGAATTATTCCTACAAACTTTACAAAACCAAGAAGAAGGAGATGTAGCAGTTCATTTCACATTTGCTCCAATTTTATTCCGGTACGGTCATTAAGTTGTCTTCCAAGCAGTGCTCGCGCAAGGTAACATTTACTGCAGGAGAACAGCGGGAATAATTACCTATGTGCGACTTGATGAGAAACGGTTGATTGGCGCGCAGATTACAGAGCATCCTCCTGTGTCCATTAATCAAACGCATTGGAATTAACTTTCAATTGAGTTTTGTACTGTTTGGAAACTGGAAAAAATATTTGAACAATGTTTATTACAATCGTTTATAAAAGGAAATAGTTCCGTTTCTATTTTAATGTCACGGACCAGAAACGGAGACGGGACCCAATTGCGTCCGTTTACTCAGCTTTATTTAGGGCTGGTCACACAGTCGTTTGCGTCTGTATCGAGGCTGAATCACGGCCAGAAATTTCTGCCTGTGAAGCAGACGCTGTTGGACGCTTTAAGATTGCCATACAGACGAGATACAGCAGTGCTTTACACGCAGTCGGAGATTCACATGCGGTTGGCAGCGTGAAAAAGTTTTGCGCTGCTCAAAACTTTAGGGCCCGGTCACCTAGCCTTTCACGGGCGTATCGAGGCTGAATCACGGCCAGAAATTTCTGACCGTGAAGCAGACGATATTGGACGTTTTGAGATCGCAATATAGACGAGATACAGCAGTGCTTTATATGCAGTCGGAAATTCACACGCGGTTGGCCGCGCGAAAAAGTTTTGCGCTGCTCAAAACTTTAGACCACGTGTTAACCGCGGGCGGCACACGAGGTAATGACACGGAAATGACGCGGAACGACGTGCTCTGGCCGCGGCCAGGGCGTGGTTACACATGGGTAGGACGGGAAATATCAGCGGGTAATCGTGAGCGGTGTTATTACGTGAAATTAGCGTGTTACGCGTGTGACGGTCAAACGCCTTTCTCCGCGTATATACAGCGCGATTTGCCGAGCACACGTCAGTTGTGCTCGAGACGTCAAGGGGTGGACATGGATCCCCGTCACCGTAGTGACCTCGTCTTAATCCATTTTTATTTCTTGACATTTCTTTTCATTTGATAACAAGATAATAAAATAAAAATGAAAAACTAGTACAATAATAACATATTGGCTTCTTTGGTGACATAGCTTGAAATCTTGATCTTCACTGGACTGTGTCTTGAGCGGTTATGATTTCTACAGCCCGGTGCTATGCCGAGAAATGCATCCCTGCCGAGATTTGCATCCCCTCGCTACTACAACCACTTTTACCTCGTTTTGTCTCACTTTTAGGGAATGTAATGGCGAACATATAACCAAATCCACTTCGTCTTGCATTTGTTGGGAATGTAATACAACATGAACCATTCCGTCTTTGTTTTTGTTGTGAACGTAATCGAACGGTAATGCACTCCGTATATAAATCACTTTTGAGAACTGTTATGCACTCTACCGCAAAGCTTATTATGCAGGAATAAGCTTTATGGTAGAGTGCATAACAGTTTCAATACGAGCGATTTGAATAGAAAAAGGCAAAATAAACATGTTACCTGCTCAAAAGTGATTTGTATACGGCGTGCATTACCGTTCGATTACATTCACAACAAATACAAAGACGGAATGGTTTAAGTTGTATTACATTCCCAACAAATGCAAGACGAAGTGGTTTTGGTTATATGTTCGCCATTAAATTCCCTAAAAGTGATATAAAAGTGAGATAAAACGAGGTAAAAGTGATTGTAATAGCGAGGGGATGCAAATCTCGGCAAGGATGCCTTTCTCGGCATAACGCCGGCTCGGCAGCTTTTATACCCGTGGTCCACACGAGAAAATGACGCGGAAATGACGCGATGAGGAAGCGGAACAGTCGCTGGCGTCTGTTTTGCGGGCATACCACCGATGAACAGCGGGTTGGCAAATTTTGCGCATTTTCCATCGCGGGCAACCACGGGCAAAAAAAAAAAAAACGCAAAATTTTACCCGCGATACAGACGCAAACGGCTGTGTGACCGGGCCCTTAAAAGGAGGAAAGGGCTTGTACCCACGATCCGGTGATCGGCGGTCACTGGTAGCACATCGCTTGGAACACGGAAGTGGCATTGTCGAGATTGAGGAAAAAACAGGTTGATGGCCGGGACGGAGGAGCAAAAATGTAAAACGGGTTCAGAAAAGAGGTCGGCACTGGGCATCAGACGGGAAATAGGGCAGGATAGAGTCAGAGGAGTCAAAAAGGGCTTGCCTTGCGTGTAGTTAAGGTTCGCAGACGAACTGACAAATGTTGACAGGAAGGCGGGGGTTTAAAAAGAGGTCAACAGCCAATCAGCGTCTGCGGCTGTTGGCGTCAACGGAGCGGACTCAGGTGCACCGCATCAGTGACATTTAATGAGGTATCTGAATCTGGATTGATCATGTATAGGTTGACAGTATGAATGGATGGAGTGTCAGCTTACTTCGGGGTTAAATTTTTCACCTCAAAGCTGTTGTCGAATGTTTTGATTTGTCTGCGTTTGTCTTCTTTCACGACTCCCCCTCTCCTTAGTCCTCTGACTCTTTGGTTCCTTGCTAGTTCCTTGCCTTTTTTGTTACAGCGCTCACAGTGTATTGAACCCCTGTCTGACCTCCTGGACTACAAATACTGCCTGATAAACTCTTGGACCGTCGGCTTCGCTGCTTGAACCCTTGGATTTCCGAACTGTCTCACACATTTGTTAACATTGGATTGCCTCTGGTGTTTTTGATATTCTTTCCTTGCTGCCTGCCTTTACGTGTGACGAACCCTCCCTCTATAGAAAGCACACTGTAAACATTTAGAAATTAATAACTGGCACCAATATCATGTTTTTCTTTTTTTTTTTCTTGGTCATTTTAAAATTAGAATTATCATGGGGTCCAAATTAACAGTTTTGTGGTCCAAATGGCTCAGGAGCTAGTACAAGTGGTCCATTTTGGTTAATACTTTTGCTGTAGTTTTTAATACTTCTATATGTTTGCGAAGGGCATACATTATCTGATGGTGGAAAACATTTATATATATATACAGTATATATATATATATACTGTGTGTGTATATATATATACTGTGTGTATATGTATATACTGTGCGGCACAGTTCTAAGGTCTTGGGAACCTCCTGTGTGGGTTCAAATCCAGCTACCGGACCTACCGTGCGGAGTGTTTATGTTTTCACCGTGCTTGCGTGGGTTTCCAGGCACTCCGGTTTCCTCCCACATTCTAAAGACATGCATTTCAGGTGGATTGGCCGGTCCAAATTGTCCCTAGGTGTGAATGGGCGAGCGAGTGTCTGTCCCTGTGTGGCCTGCGATTGGCTGGCAACCAGTTCAGGGTGTCCCCTGCCCACTGCTCGGTGATTGCAGGGATGGGCTCCAGCACCCCCGCGACCCTACTGAGGATAAGCGGTGCAGCTAATGAGATGAGATAATGAGATATCATTTCATTTTTTGCAATGCAAACTTAAACACTTCATCAAACCAAATACATATAATGTATTACTTCATGAGCAAATTATGAGTATGTAAAGAGGAAAAAAGTATTTTGCTGCCTTTTATTATCAAAGGTGAATGTTACATTTCCTGATTACTGGAAGAAAGAAACGCTATTGAGCAACGGGATTTTTTGTTATTGCAAAGATAAGATTCAGCAATTCTCTACGGCACACTGGATAAAAAACACCGCCTTACATCAACATTTCAATTGTTTTATAGTCCGACGCAGCTTTACTCCTAGCCATTCTGTAGCACCTAGGCTTCGACATAGCCAATATCAAATATTATTGAATCCATCCATTTGTGTTAAATAAAAATAGTCAAATGTAAAGATCTGACAGTTCCATTCCACTGCTTATTAGAACATGTGGTTTTGTTTGTAACTAAATGTTCTATTTTTGTGCAATAAAGCTGGTGCTGTAATGGTTGACATGCTTCTTTCCATGCACCCTGCAGTGGCAAACCTAACCTCCAATCAGCCCGTGTGCTTTTGTGTGCGTGCAACCTAAAATTATGAATGAGAAATGGTGCAAATAACCTACAGTTCTCTGCACCCGCATTGACCTCGGCCTTCGCAATTCCCCAAACCATTCAGCCTCCCTCTGTGCACACTTTGTCCACCACACAACCCCGCCGTCCCTCCTCTTTGCTTTTCTTCCTGCTCACACTCACATTGCCGCTTCCTCTGCAGACCTATGTGATTATTTCCTCTGCAAGACATATTCACGTAGCCCTCTATCTTTAATTGGAATCGTGCAAAAGGTGGTTTCTGACTCTGGGGAGCAGGCACACTGCTTTCATGTTGTCTGCTCTCGGCACAGCGTTTTTGGTCATTCCCTCCAACCCTCAACCAATGGAAAGGGCAACGTGCCAAGAAAATTGTTGACCATAACCACATATCATATTATTTCTTGCAGTGATGTGATAGGATTACTATATTTTTAACATTAAAAGCCTTGGATTTATAGGGCTGAATAATGATTATAGTAAAAAATAAAGACACACCTAAAAATGAAAATAATGGCATTTTGTGTGTGTGTGTGTTTGTTTGTTTATTTCTTTTAATCCATACATCCATTATCTGCACCGTTTATACTCACTAGAGTCATAGCACATATGTTATGGGTCTGCAGAACTTCATTGGTCTTGGGCATTCCCAATATATATATATATATATATATATATATATATATATATATATATATATATATATATATATATATATATATATATATATATATATATATATACTGGGAGGTCGCTGGTTCAAGCCTCGGCCGAGTCATACCTAAGACTTACAACATTGCTACTCATTGCCTCCCTGCTTGGCGCTCGGCATTAAGGGTTGGAATTGGGTGGTTTGGTCACCTAATGACTCCCAACACAGCAGTTGGGTCTAAAATGGCGGCACCCTGTTTGGCTGCGGCTGCATCGGCTCGCTACAGTTTAACTGTACGGGTCAGGTGTATCGACATTTTGTTCTGTGTGCATGGTTACATAGAATGACAATAAAAGTAAATTATATTCTATTCTATTCTTCACTTTGACCACAAGAACCATAAAAGCAAAACAGTTTTGTTTTTTTTGAGAGGGCGACACTATATATTTTAAGACAGGATTCATCAAAACCACCATACCCGCCTTCCAGACAAAAGCTAATTGTTCATCACATCTTATTTCACTGCGTGACTTTTGATTATATGATAATGTCCATAAAATAATAGTAACGCCAGAGTGTCCTATATCATTATAAATATACCACTTAAAAGTATCTATTTATCTATCTTTCTTCCTGCATTTACTTGTGTGTGAGTGTTGAGGCTCATTTTGATCTTTATTTTTGTCCTAAATAATGGTTTCAAAGCAAGGTGTAATCAAAGTTGTTGCACAAAATACTGCAAAGATATCTATGTATTTATCTTATTTGTGTGTATAGCTCCGCCCATTCCTACCGCTTACCCAATCAATTACTTTGGGTGCTTTGAGAGTTTTGGCGTGTTTCCAGTTTGTTCTGTGGGTTTTTAATTATAAACTGTCTATAAACAGTGAACCTTAACTGTCTAATGAGCTTGCATGTAAGGTTCCTTAGGAATGCACAACCAAAATGGTGTCTGTTGACCTGACACCTTGACTGTAAACTGTAGTTAAAACTGCTCTATATATACTATCAACTTTTTTGTTGCAAATTCTACATTCGTTTTTGCGTGTAACAATGAAATACATAATTACTTATGCTCTAATTTTTTCTCCGAGCCATAGGTTGCCGACCCCTGCCCTAAATGCTTCCCATAACTTCCATTCAAGGTCTGGATTTTGGTTGAATGTGTTTTGCTTCTTTATAAAATATCTCCAGTTCAGTTAGGTTTGATTATTTCTGAGCAGCCCACTTTAAACCACACCAGAGATTTGTAATATTATTCAGGTCTCGGGACTCACATGGCCATTTCAGAATATTGCACTTCTGAATGGCTTCGTAGAATTTAAGTGTTTAAGGTTGTTGTCTTGTTCAAGTATTGAGTCTCGGTCAAACCTAACTTTGTTATTGAATCCTGATTATCACTGACTTTAATCCATGGGGCAGGCAAATGAACAACATTGCCAGTACCAGCACTGGACAAACACTGGGGGTGTTCTCCAAAATTGTATTGTTCTGCCTTTGATAAACCTATAGTGTGGTCTTTAAGCACCCTCTTTGGTTAACATGTTAGTTGTTTGTTGCAAAAAGAAATGAGGAAAAAAGACACAAAACTTCGATGGCAGGCCAGATGCTGACCTTTGAACGCTTGTTGTGAGTCATTTATCTGATTTTTTATGTTATTTTTGCTTCATAAAAGAATTGTCCATCAGTCGAAAACCTTTTGTGATTACTCGACTAAAGATATCCGTCCATGGTTATGTTTTGTACAAAATTGTATTCTATTGTTTGATTGTTGTTAGCATGTCTTAGCTTAGAATATATCCGTGTGGTTAATTAGTGGGATCTTGTTGTACTTTGTATTTAGTTTTAAAACTTAAAAGGGTAATAGTAAGGACTTTGCCCGAATAAATAGCAACTAAAAGCAAATGAGTCCACTTATTGCTGTGCTCTTCTTTCCCATGCATGTGCTACGTGTTATGTCCAAATTACCAAATGTTAGGTTCATCACAATAACCTAAAATGAAGCCTGCTTGTCCAAATGTGCCTTAGAGTACCCTAAGCCGACTCCTTAAATCACTGGGTTTGTATGATCCTTTATTTGACATATTTAACTAAAATTGCCGATCAACACTAATGGTTTTATCAAATGAAAGCTTAAAAATTATCAGATGGTGCCCAAACCTTTTCACAAGACTGTATATAATTTGTCTCATGCAAGAAAAACAATTGATCAATCATTTCAAAAGCCACATATTGTAAACAATTCAGAGCCGTCAGTAGATGGATGGGAGAATAACCGACAGGCTTTTAAATAATCTTTTCAGCGTCCCTGACTGTAAGTAATATGGATGCTTCGTTATCTTTGATTGGATTATTTTTGTGCCGGGATATGTTCCCTTGATTTCGCTCTTTTCATTATTCTTTCAAATTACCTGCAGTCTCACTCATCAAGCGCGGGTAACTGGCAATATATAATTGCTTTGTTTATTAAAAAGAATAAAGAAATTAACACTGATCTCTAGTGTTCTCTTATAATAAGACAAACAGTAACGTTTACGTTCATATCAATCTGGAAAAAAAAAACATTAAATTCTGGCGCGGGATATTTAATTAGCCTTTCTGAGGTTTTATATTTGCCATGAATATTTCAATGATTCAACACCCTATTGAATTCAGATCACGTCTTTTGATCAGGACATCACAAGTAAATTTTGTATGCATTGAAAAACCAGATGGATAAGGCTCATTTGGCTTCTGGTATGTAATGTCAAAACCTTACTGCATTAAAGTCCTTGTGTCGGTCTTTCTACAGTGCCGCAAGTTTCCTCTCCTAGGGGATTCATACTGTAAGACATCTTCTTTTATGCGTTTGTCCAATCTTTGAGAAAAAAAGAACAAGAGACACAGTTTCACTTGAATGAGGAAACCACACTGCTCTGTTGCACATTTGATCACAAGCTCATGTTTTCACCAACTGTTTCTAGGGAGGTCCTGCCTTTATTTTCTATAAGCAACAAATAACTCTACCCAACAAATAGTGCCGTGTGATGTAGAGTAAGGACATTACATGAATTTGCATGGCAACAACTTATTAAACCATTTTTAAGGAAAATAGTTTATGTATGTGAATGATTTCAAAGTTACAATCTGACAGTGCTAGCATGCAGAGTGACATCGTCAGTGGCCCCCCCCTATACATTTCAGTTAGGCATTTCATCTTAAACACACAGCCAGGCAAGCCATACCTCCTCTCCTGGAAAGCAATGTGTAATATGCGTCTTAAATAATTTGCATATTATATATTATTAGAAACACCAAATATTACACAACACAGAAAACTATATCGGTAGCCGTGACCTTAAGTCTTTCTGATAGTTTTCCCATGACCTTCATACTTCAATAATCTGGAATTATGGCTTTTAGTTTTGGTGTGCCATCCCTATGAAAAATGTCTGGAGGTGCCACTGGACATCAAACCAATACTTTATTTCAAACTGTAGCACACTTTAAGACAGTGATGTGGACATATATTTTTGGGGACTGGGTGCTTAACCTCTAAAAGGGCCCTTTTTCTGAGGAAACAGAGGTTGGGGCTATAGCACCAGACAGCTTCTATCTGTGCAAACCACCAATCCAAGGTCACAGTGTTTTCCCATTTTCAGTGATGCAAAGACACACAACTCAACATTTTCTCCCATAAAATTACAAGCCAAGAGAGGCCAAAATTAGATCTCATAACAGTAACAGCAGTTCTTCGACTTACCTCGGTGTCTTAAAACAATTTGTAATTAGAACAGTGACATCCTTGCATATTAAACAGTGACACTTTTCCTTGCAGATCGTCTTCCTTTTTATTTCTGGATTATGCAACATCGCAATAAAACGAAATGAGCTAAAGGCTATTAACCTCCGTTGAGCCACAAAGAGGCCGGGCTATTCCTTTCAAAAATAAATAGATAAATAATTGTGTTGTGTCCTCACAAAACACAAATTTTCAGCTCAAGGTTAGTGTGACTACCAGACAACATCACTATGAATAGTTGAGCACAAGGGGCTAAGCAACGTGTTCCTGATCACCTGACATGCAAATTTACGGCCTTAAAAGTACTCTCCATCCTTGCACTTGTCACTAATGCGGCAATGTGTGCTCGCCCATCGGCGTTAAGTTTATATATTATCACTTTGACCCTGAGGCTAACAGCTAAGCCCCAGTTCTGTCCACCTCAACTTATCTCATTCATATCGCACCTCTGAAAACTCAGCCCCTCTACGCTGCTGTGGGAGCTGGAAATTTGCCTAATGACCTAACTACAGTACATTTTAATAATAAACCCTTTAATGTGGATGGCATAAGCTGCTGCTCTCTTGTCCATCAATGCAACAGCTCCGACTGTACGTCGAATCTCTTTTAATATTTTTAGATGTTTTCATAAAATTATAACAGTATGCATTTTTTAATAAATACATAATAATAATAATTCTTTTTTGGGGATTGATTTTTAATGTAGGACACCTGCAAAGGAGATTGCATATGATGCCAGTTGTTTTTTTTGGACTATGATATTGCACTGTTATTTATCATTTTGACTATAATGCACTCTTTACATGTTTGTAACCATCAGCCAATAATGTTCCTCTTATTTGATTACCACAACCTTTAGGGTGGATCTGTATTTTGTAACCTAGGATATTTAATAAAAAAAGAGCTCAGGGAATGGCTTTTACAACAGATTTCAAATGTTGTATTGTGAGGGTTCTCCTTGCAAGTTCAACATTTTGTTATGTCTTCACTCTTTATTTTGAATGTCTACTAAACTATAAACCTTTCAATAGTAGAAACTAAAATTATTTAACAATAGTTATACTAACTAGAATCCCTTCCTTGTGCTATAATTTTTACTGTGTGTGTGTGTGTAAATATATATATATATATATATATATATATATATATATATATATATATATATATATATATATATATATATATATATATATATATATATATATATATATATATATATAAATATATATTGATTTTGATTTTATTTATACTTGTTCTCGATCTTTGAAACATATCATAAATGAATGTTGCTGTTTATTAACGTTTCTACTTTCCCGAATGCCCCATCTAGCCTGTTGCCAGCCGGGAAACAAATCAAGGTATCAAGGTGCCTCTTTAGGATATTTATGAACTTTCTTTAAGAATTGTAATGACACCTGAGTTTTTGTTAACTGAACCTGAAATTACAACTTGGCACAAAGATTTGCATCCATTGTCTACTTTTTAAAAACAGTGAGGTTAATATTCTAGACTACTTGCTTTTATTTATTTTTCGGTACCTTCTTATATGTGGTTCTCAACAAATGTCCTAAAAATTGACAAACATTTTGTAGGACTGGAAAAAAACGTCATCAATAAGCGACTGACCAAACCACCACTTCACGAAATCAGCAAATTGGGTTTTGGCGGAAAAGTCAGTATGGATGATTACAATTTTTAAAAATCTGAGTTCAACAAACAAATGAAACAAAAGTTAGGCAGAGCAGCTTTGTTAAGGGTTTTATGAAATGAAATGAAATGATCTGCATTTATATAGCGCTTTTCAAGTCAATGAAGACTTCCCAAAGCGCTTTACAATGTGCTTCATATTTACCCATTCACACACACTCACACACCAATAGCGGCCATGCAGCCATGCAAGGCGCCAACCTGCTTATTGGGGGCATAAGGGGTTCAGTGTCTTACCCAAGGACACTTCGACATGTGACACGGAGGAGCCGGGATTCGAACCTGCGATCTACCGCCTGAGCTATGAAAAAAAATCCAAACCAATGTCGATGACGAAACTTTGGCAAAGTATTGTTATTTCAGGACAAGAGCTGCGAGACTTTAGCTTTAGCAAAATGATCATATTAGAAATTTATATACAATTAATAACCGTTCCCGCTTATGGCCTAGGAGCAGAACTCAGCTATTGTTGACTATTGTTTTTCTAAGACTTACAATTTCTTTTACATATGTACCCCAAAATGCAATCCATACAATAGGTATGTACTTACTATTGACACCCTCGTTTTCACTAATGTTCCATATTAAACCTAATTGCATATGATATCATTTGAATCCGTTCAAACCAAATGAAACAAACACCCACTTTTCTGGATTGGTGCTGTCACACACCACAAGGGCACATGACGCATGGAACTGAATGTGTTGAATGGCTGATGTGGAATCAACGAGTGAGATGACTAACGGAGAGCTGGCGATGACCCAGGTTAATACGGCTAAAATACTGGAGCGCCAGCGCCTGCATTTCTACTTTTATTAGTTGCGAGCAAGCTGGGTGCTGAATGCAAAAAAGCTGATGTCTTTAGAGAGTCTTTGTCAGGGATCAGTGAGTATGTGGCTGCCGCGTAAGCTGCTAAATCGAGGCCCTGCAGCTGATTCAGTTGTAACAGTTACTCCCCCCCTTTGCGTTCAGACCTCAAATCAAATCTAAAGCTTTTGTAGTGGAACTTACATGCTGCTGGAATCCCAATTAAACACCCTGCTGAGGCAAAAAAGTTATGAATGTATGTTAGACGAAACGGGAACTGCGGGGCTAGAAAGGAAACGTACAGGCGAGCTACATCATTAAAGCACAAAGGGCGGAAGATGGAGAAGAAAGCGTTTCATCTGTCAACCGTCAGACTTTTCTCTGCTCACTTTTCCACATTGTGGGCGATAATTATGGCAACTTTGTGAAATAGTACTGCTAAACACCTAAGAACTAGTGTCTGGTAAAATTTGCCTTGCGTTGAACCTTTTGGGAGAAAAAAATCCTTTACAGACATTCTTAATAGTTGTTTACCTAAAGCACAGTCAAACCAAGAACCATATTTTCCACACGGTAAGAGGCACCGGATTATGTGGTGCACTCTCTCAAAAAGCATTTTGTGAAATATTCTTCATATATAAGGTGCACTGGATTCTAACGCGTATGTGATCAAAACTACACGTAATTTTGCACAAAATATTACCATAAACAAAAATATTTATTCAAGTTATTTGTCATGATTACTGATTCGGGGGACCTGCGGCTGCCCCGTTGGCGCCAACAGCCACGGGACCTGATTGGTTGTTGGTCTCTGCTTTTGCTCCCCCGTCCCGGCCAGCGACCTGAATTCTCGCTGTCAACGACTACCCTCGCTCGACACGGAAGTGCCACTTCCGCGTTCTTGCCATCTGCTACCCGTGACCTACGATCATCGGATCGTGGATGCATGCACTGCTCTCTTTCTTAATAAAATTTGAGTAAAACGAATGCTATTGGGTCGGTCTACGTTC